>NC_087213.1:74585990-74605990 GCF_015104395.2 Macrobrachium nipponense | reverse complement strand
TTATGAGACGTTGCTATGACGATCTTGTTCTTCAGTTTTGTATGCTAATTGCTTCTTCTCTGTCTTATATGTCGAAGAAATATAATTTAAATTTTGTTTTATGAAGTGTATTTTATATAAAATAATTTCGTCTTATTTACCAGTGAATCACATCCGTGATTCAGGTCACGTTCTCGTGATTATGAAATGAAAAAAAAAAAATTCTCCTTACAGATGATTATTTGGTTACATTACAGAAATCTTTAACTATTTCGTTGTTCGAAGAGGAATAATCCACGTTACGATTCCTTTGAAAGTTTAATAGTTATTTATTGTATTTTTCTATGGCTGGTGTCAAAATTCATACATTATCTTTGAAGTGATCAAATTATTTAAGCCTTCCAGCGCATGCTTTGCTTCGAGCCTTACGTCAACCGAAATCGGGGAAACATGAATATTTCATAGTCAACTTTGTAAGCCTATTCCCTCAGAGCTTTAACTACAATGGGGTTGGAATACCTTTGATTCCTTTTGTGGCTAGTTTTTGTACTCATTGCTATTTTCCTTCTCTCTTTTTTTCCGTCGTCACAAAATGAAGATTTTTGTCTTTTCAAAACCTATAATAAATAATATAATTCCCTTTCTTCGCTTATTCTATTGATTTCCCTACCGTTAGTAGTCACTAAAATCTCTAGTATAGATATTTGGGTATCCTTTATAGCAAATATTTGGGGTTTTCTCTTTACTCCTATGAATATAGAACGCTGGAAAGATTACCAGTATCCTGAATTTGGTGATAAATCAAGAACCTTGGTAAGAAGTATACGTAATGCTTACCGGTTAAATACATCAGAAGTCAGAAGTTGAACTTGTCGGCCACAAGCATTATATTTATATGGTATGATATGCGATGTATGTAAAGGAAACAAGGTTAGTGAATTAGTAGATTTAATGTAGCATGATGAAGCTTTGTACTCAAAGGAAGAAAATAAAAGGAAATGTATTGTCATTTTGGTGATGGGATAAGAATTTGTTTGTCTAATTGTTCCAGATTTTGAAGAACAATTTACGATTTTTCCTGTGGAATCGTAAGTTAACCAAATCGGAAACTAGCTAGTTTTTAAAATACTTTTGCAAAAGTTTCCTTTGGCTCTGTGGTTATCAGATCGGTTTGGTTACAAAAATCTGTCATTGCAAGAGAGGCAATGGAATTCTGTATAGTTTTTTTGTTTTTTCTTTTTTTTTTCACTAAAATAGAAAACGCTACGTTTGCTAAATCGTTATTGCCAGAGTAGTGTTCTTAATGATAGTACAGTGAACCTTGAGAAAGTTAATAGAGACAGACAGATTGGTGATGGCAAGAGCATTTGAAGGTGTCAAGGGCTGAGAATAGATGACGAAAAAAAGTTATGTAATTAAAATGGCTTCGTTCTAGTTTTGTCCTGTTCGTACTTATCAAACGCTTTGGATGAAATGCTTCATCACTCGGCGTATTTAATGACGGGGGCTTCGGGAAATGTCAAAAATAAAAAGTCATAAGAAATGTTCATAAACATGTCAGGCTTTTCTTGTTGTTGTTGTTGTTTTGGTGGCTGTCGTATTCATACATGGTATTTTTCATTTCTTATTTCTTTAGTGGCACATCCGTTCTTGTCTTTTCATTTCTGTATTTTATTCTGTACTTTTGTCATTGTATATGATGTCTGTAAGGCAGGGTGGTGTCGTAAACTGCACACACCATATCGAATATTCGGTACAGAAGTTGTTTTTAGTTTTATTTTTGTTACTTTTTTTTTTTTTTTTTTTTGCGATGAATCATAAATTTTTGATACTGAACGCAGACTGTTTTGTGATGGCGTAATTGAGTGAACGGCTCCCGATTTACCCTTTGTTGTTGTCGAAGATTTATTGTATTACGGGTAATTCACTACGTAAATTGCTTAGATTAGTCAATGGCAACCAGTAAACAAACGAGAGGAAGATTCTGTAAGTGAGGCGAGGTTCAATAAAGGCGTGTGTCGTACTCTCTCTCTCTCTCTCTCTCTCTCTCTCTCTCTCTCTCCTTCCATTCTATCACCCATTCTTCCTCAAGAACGCCAGATCGATTTGGTGTCATGGGCCGAGAGTGGTATAGTGCCTCTCGACGTCCTTTGGGAGGGTTTTCAATGTCGCATTTTGTCCCCCGGAAGAAAGAAAGGTCGGTTACCTTCCGGGGAGAGGGAGGGAGGGGGAGGGACTTCCCTTTTTGTCCGGTTCATTTCTCTTCGTTCCTTTTCATCGCCCCTTTTCATTTTCATCGTCGCCCCTCCCCCCCCCCATCCCCCCACCCACCCTTACCTCACATCCACACACACATACAACACTTCCCTCCTCCCCTCTATGTAGTAGTGTCTTCATCAAGGCTGTCGATAATTCTGGATGCGGGAAGTGAGGAGAGTAAATTCTTTCAAAGCGTTGGTTTGGGGTAATTGGGCCAAATGTGACACACTTGGGTTGCGCGAGTCTTCTACTCTTGCTGGTGTCTAGGTTTCGCAGCTAATAATAATTATATTAATCGCAAATATTATCATTATTTTTTCAACACTATCACGACAGCATAAATCTGCAGTATTATTGGCCTGTTTCTTATCACCAGCGTTGACGTTTTTCAATGATCCATCTTCATTGTTTATTGTAATTTAATTCCTTCATCCAAATCCTTACCTTCTTCTCTCTCCTAGTGAACTCATTCTATTCCTTGCCCGCCCCCCCATCCCCCTGTTGATTATCTGTATCTCCATTCCCATTGCCTTTTGTCAACTATAAACCTTTTCTCACTCAGTAGTATTTCTTTTATTTATCTAGAAGAGAGAGTCGGTGTTTTGTTTTTCTCATTTATGATCTCTATACCTACTTTCTCATCTCTGCCACATCTACCTTTCTTGAGTAAAGGTTTGTGTCTTCCAAAGACAGGCCTTCCTTGAAGTTTTTCCTGCCGACTCACATTGTAAAATCCTTGCTTAATTTTCATTTGCTGATTCCTCATTTCCGGAGTTATTAAATCCCTGTTTTCTCTTTATCTACTGAAAAGATTATTCTTTGATTTTCATGCTTATTTTCTGCAGTTTTACCACCACTGCTGACCTGCATGCACAGTTCACTGTTATTATCGTTATTGAAAAAATAGGTATATATAGGTGAACGTACATTAAAATCATAATAATAGTGGTGACTATACTCTGTTTTTTTCCATATGTCCATCCGCCTGTGGTGGTCGCGCATGGTAACACTGCGTCCCTGGCTTTAAATAGTTACGCTATGTGTAAGTTTTAGGTAAATAAAAGGATATCTTGGTGTACATTTGCAACTGAAAAGTGTTTTAATAATTACGAATTACACCTTTAATATTCGAAATAGGATATTATTTAAAGCCCGGGACGCAGTGTTACCATGCGCAAACACCACAGGCGGATGGACAGTAGAAAAAAAACAGAGTATAGTGTACCACTTCCGTTCCTGCCGTCGATATTTATTTATTTATTTATTTATTTATTCAGTTTCAGCATTTTGAAATTTGGATTCGATCTCATCTCTATTATTTAAAAATCAATCTACATTGAGTATGCATTTCCCATGATAATATTGAATTTTTTTTTTTTTTAATTCTCATTTTCAGTTCATGCGAGTGTGTGAATGTTGATATTTCGTTTGAAGTACTGTATGAATATTGTCTAATGGGCAGTTAAGTGATAACCTCTGAAGAAGCTGCTGGTGTTCAGTTACATCTAAAGTGGAGCTAACGTAGTCCGACGTATGAAAGCGATTGATTTTCATAGAATCGGTCGTAGACATGTATGCGGAGATGGCTTTCGTAGGTTTTTGTATCTCTGAAGTTTTATTATCAGTCGCATGAAATTTAAATGACTGAAGACAATACCTCAGCAACCGTACCAAGTCAATAGTTGGGCATTCTATGTTGGAGGCGGCGATGGCATTTATCTTCCTTGCCCTCCCGTAGATCATGGTTTTTTGTTTACTTGCCCCGGGTAAGTAGCGTTGTCACTGATCGATTTCATCTTGTTTTGTCCGTCTTGTAATGATGACATAATCATCTACGTACTTGCAATGCGTTTTTGCCAATAAAGTTATTTTTCCAATAACTTTGTCATCAGATATCAAACCGCCCTTTTCTCACATCAGTAAATCTTTTTTAATGAACTAGTCATTCAAGAGAATAATGAGCATAGTTTTACCTCTGTTGAGGACATTTGGAAGGTAAACTAGAGTCGTAGACTTATAATAAAATTTAATTTCGTTAGCTAAGCCGTCTCTTTAAGCAATACCGGAAGCCTTACCGAACATACCTCCAACTTTAATAGGTTTCACTCCTGTCGCCTCTACATGAATATTGTTTTTAGTTTTCATTTTTCATTCACTTTTGTCCTCTTCTTTCGAATTATCTGACGTATAACGTAGCTCTTGATATATTTATAATGCACTTAGGTAGGTGTCAGTTTTATGTTTTTTTTAAATAACATAGATGAATCCTTGGGTACCTCAGCTGAATGGCGACGTTTAGATGGTTAATCATAACAGTTAGCCCCATTCAGAACTGGAGGTTGTCTCAACAACAACATTTTATGCTTTGGCAGCAACTGTAGTGTACAGTAAACAGGTGTTCTTGTCCGATAAGATTTGAACATCCAAATATACATTTGTAATTTATCGATGAGTCATATAATTCAGCTACTCTCTCTCTCTCTCTCTCTCTCTCTCTCTCTCTCTTAGCTTGCACCTCCAACTGTTGTTACTTATAATAGAAACTTGTGGGCATTCGTCCAGATTATTGCCACCATTTCTTTGTCTACGGCTCGTGAAGTTTCATTGAAATGTGTGACTCCCGAAATCAGAGGGAACCAAAACGCAAAAACAGCTCGACCAAATGAAGCTCATCCTTGAAGCCCATCCTCGAACAAGGCGAGTGCCAACTTGTGCAGTCCCAGTAGGGATCACTTAAGAATCAAGAAGTTTAAGGTAATGGTGAGAAAAAGTTATCTTAACAATTACCTCTCAAGTTTGAAGCCTCCACAACGTAGAGAGAAGTAGTCTGGAATGATTGTCGTTTCTGAGGAGACTTTTAACATATTTTATTCACATGAAAGGGAAATTTCAGGTGCCGTGTGTCATTTTCTCCAGACAACCCTCGATTCCTCTCCAACAAGTGATGGGGGAAAGCTGCTTGAAAAGGGGAGTACTTGAAGCCCCTGAACTGCTTCCTAGCCTTGTAAGCCCACAATAAGCCGCTGGTTTATCCCACAAGATGTTGTTTGTTGTGTTGAAAACCTATTTTTTTTTTTTCATCTAACCTGTGAGTCATGTTCAGAGTCTATTCTCTGGGCATAGTTCGGAATAAGCTTCAAAAAATACATGAAAACGACGAGGTGGACCTCTCTCTCCTTTAGATCGGACTTGAACTAAAAATACTTGCAGTTTTGCATTTGAAAGGTTGTACTATTATGTAAACGCTATGTTTTTAAGAAAAATACGCATACACTCAAACATGGATACACACACACACACACACACACACATACATATATATATATATATATATATATATATATATATATATATATATATATATTGGTAGGATACACACTCACAAACAAACGCACATACACACATTTTATATATATATATATATATATATATATATATATATATATATATATATGTATATATATATATATATACACATGTATATATATATGTATATGTATATATATACATATATATACATATATATACACATGTGTATATATATATATGTATATATATAGTATATATTGATATGGATGTACCTAGGGGATGCACAACTGGGAGCGGATAGCTTACCTGATCTGCGAATGGCTTATTTAAGGAAGTACATTCATACCAGAGACTTAGGCTGAAGGCCTGCTTCAGAATGATTACTTGATTATAGTTACACATAACAAGATCGTATCAGAAGCGATTAGTTAATTGATAGTTCTTGAACTAGACGAACTAGCGGTCGGGCACCCAGACACGTGGTAAGTAGGATACACAGAAGAGGAGCGAAGTGAAAAATTCAGAATCCAAACGCACACGTGTTAGGAGATCGAGGGAATTATATGTAGGGCACTGGATACTCGATCTCACAAAGCCATTAATCTTACATTAATAACCACTTAAAGGGGAGCAGGTACGTTAGAGTGATTACAAGGGGAAGAAGTCACGTTACTGGTCACGTAGAGTAAGAAATTACGGGAACAATTAATGACCAAACAGCTACGTTACTACCCTATGGCTAAAGTTATCCAGACTTTAGCGGATAGCTAATAACAATGTAATTATCACACAGCATGAAAGAACACAATATGAACAAGCCACGCCCAGCACAAGGAATCGCTTAAATACAACCACTAATTTGTTTTGGGGAATTACGAACAATGATAATTTGAAGTGTTCCTGAATTTTTGTAGACCACAGGTATTTCTAAATTAGATAGTAACCTTGTTTATAAAATTGCAAGGAAGTACAGTTTCACCTTTTAGCAACAGCCTGTTATACTAACTGCAGTTTCAGTTTTTAAGCACTTTAAAAGTATTCTTACTTATTGTTTGGTAATGGCAATTTGTAATGATGGTTTGCTTGTTAATGGCCTTAATCTTTGTTTTGTGAAGTTTTCTTATGTCTCTATTTATTATTTTATGGTCTATACTTTTTCGCTTTTCATGTGACTATCTAAGTACATATTTGTCACATGCAGTTTGGTGACTTATTGCTTATATATGTATGTGTGTGTGTGTGTTTATGTATATATATATATATACACATACACATACATAACCACCCATCTCTCTCTCTCTCTCTCTCTCTCTCTCTCTCTCTCTCTCTCTCTCTCTCTCTCTCTCTCTCTCTCTCTCTCTCTCCTTCCTATTGGAGCTTAGCTTGGACTTAAGGGCTATAGGGGTGTCACTATTCATCTAAGCAACCTCAAAAACTATGAATTAGCCACTAATATCTGCAATTTTCAGTTGTTTTTACATGTCACCCTTCCACCCTCCACCCTTTTCCCTATTGGGGCTGAACTTGTACTTCAATACTTCAAGGTCCCTAGTCTTCTCAGTGACCTGAAAAACTATGGATTAGACAATAATATATGTCTTTTTTGGTTATTTTTACATGTCACCCCTTCCCACCCCCTTCTCACCCCCTCACTATTGGGGCTGAATTGGATCTAAAAGGCATGGGGTTGCCGGGTTCACTATTCATCTCAGTAACCTAGAAAACTATGGATTAGACACTAATATCTGTCATTTTGGATATTTTTACATTTCACCCCCCTTCCCACCTCCTCTCACGATCAGGGCTGAACTTAGACTTAAAGGGCATCGGGAGTGTCACTTTTCATCTCAGCGACCTCAAAAACTATGGATTAGATACTATTATCTGTCGCTTTCTGTAATGTTTACATTTTCCCCTTCCCCTTTTGGTGCCAATGGTATCTTAAACCCACAGTGTTTGTTGGAAGTGCTCAGTGCATTGGAACATACACACAAATACATACTTCATCATTTTCATATACTATTATATATATATACATATATTTATATATATATATTATATATATATATATATATAAATAGTATATAAATATATGTAATATGTATATACACATTGTATATATAAGAACAGATTTATGTATGTGTTTGTGTGTATGTTCCACATACACTTTGAAATGCACTGAGCAATTTCAACAAACACTATGGGGTTAAAATATTGGCACCAAAGGGACAGAGGTTGTGGGAAGGGGAAAATGTAAAAATTACAGC
Organism: Macrobrachium nipponense; assembly: GCF_015104395.2. NCBI lineage: Eukaryota > Metazoa > Arthropoda > Malacostraca > Decapoda > Palaemonidae > Macrobrachium > Macrobrachium nipponense. The sequence continues at coordinate 74,598,176 of NC_087213.1, read as the reverse complement.
AAGCGACAGATAATAGTATCTAATCCATATAGTATATATGTTTGTTTGTGTGTAATATATATATATATATATATATGTGTGTGTGTGTGTGTGTGTGTGTGTATGTGTGCATTGAGTTAAGTGTGGACGTGTGGTTGTGTATTTAGAGAGAGAGAGAGAGAGCGAGGAGGTGGAGACAGGCACTCCTAAATGGCTATAGAAAGGTACAAGAGGGATATTTCATGCCCTTTCAGTTTCCTATTAGGCTGTTGTCTGACGATTCCATGAAAAGTAATTAGTAACCATTTCCATACAGCGGATAGAGCTTATAGGATTAGCTATGTTATCTAACCTTGGAGAGAGAGAGAGAGAGAGAGAGAGAAAACAATCAAAGGTAATACTAGTCGACTGCAGGTCATTCTCGGCTCAGGGGACTGTGGATCTGTTTGCATATATGTAAACCTTCTGAATTTCAAATGTGTATTTAAATTCTCTTAATTAAGACATGGCGGGCTTCAGTCAATACCTCCGTTGTATTTTGATTTAAGGATTCCATTCCTTTTTCTTTGTATGCACTTTATAATAAGAATTTTGTACCTGGTTCCAATTCCCGGGTAGCATTGTTGCTGTAAATTATTATTGCATTATAGATTCAATGACCCCCAATTCGGCTCACAGGCGATAAACCCCATAAGCTTGCCTTTATATTAACCTCATGTACAGCCAGGTACAAAAGCGGTGTCGCCCCGCCAGGCCTGGCTCGGTGAGATCATGCCCTTCTTGCTCTGAAAGTGGCCCATTTTCAAACAACCAGTACAAAGTTAGAATGGTTCGAAAGGGAGGAGGAGGGATATTACGGTAATCATGCAAAGAAATGCAATATATTGAATGAAATATAATGGACAGAGCGAGAGAGAAAGAGAGAGAGAGAGAGAGCTTTTATTCCTGTTTAGTTATTAATCTGACGGATATACTTGAGACCTTCTGCTTTAAGAAACATGTTATCATATATTTTTTGGAAAATAATTATTATGAAATCTTATCACATCATATTGTTTTTTCTCGTTATCTCATTTTCTAAATAAAAATGCCTTAAATATTGTTGGAACTGACTATTCATATTAATATCATTCAGACGAAAATATCATTTTTAATTATCTTATAAGCAGCTGTATTCTCTCTCTCTCTCTCTCTCTCTCTCTCTCTCTCTCTCTCTCTCTCTCCTTCTCTCTCTCGCTTCTCTCCTCTCTCTCTCTCTCTCTCTCTCTCTCTCTCTCTCTCTCTCTTTCATTATTCTGCCCTCCGTCTTATATCGCCTGGATTGACTATTTAAATAATGGTAGATGTTTGATATGTTATTTGGATGTGGCCAAGGATCACAAAACCGTAAATGGTTACTCTACCAACTTGTGCTAAGCTGTATCTATTTTTGCCCTAGATTGACTGGACTATAATTAACTGTACTACCAATAATATACGAATCTGGTCACAAAGATGTTACACACGAGGTTTTGTAGCCGTGGGTTGTATAAGTCAAGGATATTATTTCATTAATTAATCTATGCTAATATCACATTACTGGATATGCTAATCTAGTACTACAGGATTTGTATTTATGGCACAACTTAGTTGAGTTACCAGTATTTGAGTGTGATGGGCCACTTGGCTTCGCTCCTCGCAACCATCTAGGCTACTTATAGAAAGTGTTTCCTTTTAATTCCTTTTCACAGATAATACAAGAAAACTTTGGAACGTTACAAGATATATGACTGTTCCTTTACATTTGAAGATAAAAGTTTCTTCACTGCTCATTTGAAGATGAAGTTTCTTCAGTGCTTTCAGTAACGTTTGGCTCATCAGCTCGATATTTGCCGCAAAGTTTCTGAGGAGATCAGCTTTTTAACTTGATTCCAGTAACATTTAGCCTGCAAATATTGCGAACTTTACTTGGTGTTTTGTCTACTGGTGTACATTCTTTTAAAAGTTGCTGAAATCAGTGTCCAGTTCTCTCCAGTCTTCACTTTTGTGGGCCAAGAAATTCCAGGTCTCTTCTGAAATCAGTGTCCAGTTCCCTCCAGTCTTCACTTTTGTGGGCAAAGAAACTCCAGGTCTCTTGAAAAGTTTGCTGAAATGGGTTTTTCTTATAGGCTGTTGATTTTCCACAACTCAAGCAAGCTTCATAATGATCTCTTTGCATATTTACTTGTAATCTCCTCTTGTTCACGGAGGGTCAGGAACTGCGTCACACAGAATCTATTATAAAACATAAAAACAAAGTTTGAATTTTTTCTTTAATATTTGTTTTCTGACAAAACATTTCCTGGAACAAAAAATGATTTTTGGAGTAATTTACATGTCGTGTGAAAATATTAAGGCGATTGAGAGAGGAAAAATGAAGAAAAAGGCATAATTCAGTTTCGGTCGTTTTGATACTAACTTTTCATCAGGGCGTCCAAGCAAGGAAATTATAAAATAGACTCCGAGCTAAAATTAATCGGAATGATGTCATAAATGAAATCCAAACATAAAAAAAGTCTCTCACAATACACACGGAATCCAACATTCTGGCTGGACTAAGAGGCAAAGTTGCCTATGTCTCGAAATGATATTACCCACCCATAAGTGGGCCTGGTAGCTACCTGATTTCCTTAAGACAAAAGGCCACCATAAAAAAGGTGGGCATAAATCTAGCTTCGATGACAGAGGCAAAGTTGCCTATGTCTCGAGCTAGTATACCAACCCTTAAGTGGGCCTGACAGCTGTCGATGTCCTTAAGGAGAAAGGCTACCATACAGAAGGTGGGCAGAAATCCAGTTTCGATAACAGAGGCCAAGTTGCCTATGTCTCGAGCTGGTATACCCAGCCATAAGTGAGCCTGATAGCTGCTGATTGCCTTAAGGAAAAACACCACCATACAAAAGGTGGGCAGAAATCCAGTTACGATGACAGTGGCAAAGTTGCCTATGTCTCGAGCTGGTATACCCACCCATAAGAGAGGCTGATAGCTACTGATTGCCTTAAGGAAAAAGGCCACAGTACAAAAGTTGGGCAGAAATCCAGTTTCAATGACAGAGGCAAAGTTGCCTTTATCTCGAGCAGGTATACCTACCCAAAAGTGGGAGTGACAGCTGCTGATTTCCTTACGGAGAATGGCAGAAAGTCCACCAAACAAAATATGGGCAGAATTCCTGTTTCAATGACAGAGGCAAAGTTGCATATGTCTCGAAATGTTATACCCAACTATAAGTGGGCCTGACTGCTGCCGATTTCCTTACGGAGAAAGGCCACTATACAAAAGGTGGACAGAAATCCAATGACAATGACAGAGGCAAAGTTTCCTATGACTCGAAATGGTATACCCACCCATAAGTGGGCCAGGCAGCTGCCGATTTCCTTAAGGAGAAAGGCCACCATACAGAAGGTGGACAGAAAGCCAGTTTCAATGACAGAGGCAAAGTTGCCTATGTCTCGAGCTGGTATACCTACCCATAAGTGGGTCTGACAGATGCTGATTTCCTAAAGGAGAAAGGCAGAAACGCCACCATACAAAAGGTGGGCAGAAATCCAGTTTCGATAACAGAATCAAAGTTGCCTATGTCTCGAAATGGTATACCACCCTTAATTGGGCCTGACAGCTGCCGATATCCTTAAGGAAAAAGGCCACCATACTAAAGGTGGGTAGAAATCCAGTTTCGATGACAGAGGCCAAGTTGCCTGTCTCAAGCTGGTATACCCACCCATAAGTGAGTCTGATAGCTGCTGATTGCCTTAAGGAAAAAGGCCACCATACAAAAGGTGGGCAGAAATCCAGTTTAGATAACAAAGGCCAAGTTGCCTATGTCGCGAGCTGGTATACCCACCCATAAGTGGGCCTTACAGCTGCTGATTTCCTTAAGGAGAAAGGCCACCATACAAAAGGTGGGCAGAAATCCAGTTTCGATGACAGAGGCAAAGTTGCCTGTGTCTCGAAATGGTATACCCACCCATAAGTGGGCCTGAAAGCTGCTGATATCCTTAAGGAGAATGGCAGAAAGGCCACCATACAAAAGGTGGGCAGAAATCCAGTTTTGATGACAGAGGCAAAGTTGCCTATGTCTCAAAATGGTATACCCACCCATAAGTGGGCGTGAAAGCTGCTGATTTCCTTAAGGAGGAAGGCCACCATACAAAAGGTGGGCAGAAATCCAGTTTCAATGACAAAGGCAAAGTTGCCTATGTCTCGAAATGGTATACCCACCCATAAGTGGGCCTGAAAGCTGCTGATTTACTTAAGGAGAATGGCAGAAAGGCCACGATACAAAAGGTGAGCAGAAATCCAGTTTCGATGACAGAGGTTAAGTTGCCTATGTCTCGAAATGGTATACCCACCCATAAGTGTGAGTGACAGCTGCCGATTTCATTAAGGAGAATGCCACCATACAAAAGGTGGGCAGAAATCCAGTTTCGATGACAGAGGCAAAGTTGCTTGTCTCGAAATGGTATACCCACCCATAAGTGGGCCTGAAAGCTGCTGATTTCCTTAAGGAGAATGGCAGATAGGCCACCATACAAAAGGTGGGCAGAAATCCAGTTTCGATAACAGAGGCCAAGTTGCCTATGTCTCGAGCTGGTATACCCACCCATAAGTGGGCCTTACAGCTGCTGATTTCCTTAAGGAGAATGGCAGAAAGGCCACCATACAAAAGGTGGGCAGAAATCCAGTTTCGATGACAGAGGCAAATTTGCCTATGTCTCGAAATGGTATACACACCCATAAGTGGGCTTACAGCTGCTGATTTCCTTAAGGAGAATGGCAGAAAGACCACCATACAAAAAGTGAGCAGAAATCCAGTTTCGATAACAGAGGCCAAGTTGCCTATGTCGCGAGCTGGTATACCCACCCATAAGTGGGCCTTACAGCTGCTGATTTCCTTAAGGAGAATGGCAGAAAGGCCACCATACAAAAGGTGGGGAGAAATCCAGTTTCGAATACAGAGGCAAAGTTGCCTATGTCACAAGCTGGTATACCCACCCATAAGTGAGCCTGACAGCTGCTGATTTCCTTAAGGAGAAAGGCCACCATACAAAAGGTGGGCAGAAATCCAGTTTCGATGACAGAGGCAAATTTGCCTATGTCTCGAAATGGTATACCCACCCATAAGTGGGCCTTACAGCTGCTGATTTCCTTAAGGAGAATGGCAGAAAGACCACCATACAAAAGGTGAGCAGAAATCCAGTTTCGATAACAGAGGCCAAGTTGCCTATGTCGCGAGCTGGTATACCCACCCATAAGTGGGCCTTACAGCTGCTGATTTCCTTAAGGAGAATGGCAGAAAGGCCACCATACAAAAGGTGGGCAGAAATCCAGTTTCGAATACAGAGGCAAAGTTGCCTATGTCACAAACTGGTATACCCACCCATAAGTGAGCCTGACAGCTGCTGATTTCCTTAAGGAGAAAGGCCACCATACAAAAGGTGGGCAGAAATCCAGTTTCGATGACAGAGGCAAATTTGCCTATGTCTCGAAATGGTATACCCACCCATAAGTGGGCCTTACAGCTGCTGATTTCCTTAAGGAGAATGGCAGAAAGACCACCATACAAAAGGTGAGCAGAAATCCAGTTTCGATAACAGAGGCCAAGTTGCCTATGTCGCGAGCTGGTATACCCACCCATAAGTGGGCCTTACAGCTGGTGATTTCCTTAAGGAGAATGGCAGAAAGGCCACCATACAAAAGGTGAGCAGAAATCCAGTTTCGATAACAGAGGCCAAGTTGCCTATGTCGCGAGCTGGTATACCCACCCATAAGTGGGCCTTACAGCTGCTGATTTCCTTAAGGAGAATGGCAAAAAGGCCACCATACAAAAGGTGGGCAGAAATCCAGTTTCGAATACAGAGGCAAAGTTGCCTATGTCGCGAGCTGGTATACCCACCCATAAGTGGGCCTTACAGCTGCTGATTTCCTTAAGGAGAAAAGCAGAAAGGCCACCATACAAAAGGTGGGCAGAAATCCAATTTCGATGACAGAGGCAAAGTTGCTTGTCTCGAAATGGTATACCCACCCATAAGTGAGCCTGACAGCTGCTGATTTCCTTAAGGAGAAAGGCCACCATACAAAAGGTGGGCAGAAATCCAGTTTCGATGACAGAGGCAAAGTTGCTTGTCTCGAAATGGTATACCCACCCATAAGTGAGCCTGACAGCTGCTGATTTCCTTAAGGAGAAAGGCCACCATACAAAAGGTGGGCAGAAATCCAGTTTCAATGACAAAGGCAAAGTTGCCTATGTCTCGAAATGGTATACCCACCCATAAGTGAGCCTGACAGCTGCTGATTTCCTTAAGGAGAAAGGCCACCATACAAAAGGTGGGCAGAAATCCAGTTTCAATGACAAAGGCAAAGTTGCCTATGTCTCGAAATGGTATACCCACCCATAAGTGAGCCTGACAGCTGCTGATTTCCTTACGGAGAAAGGCCACCATACAAAAGGTGGGCAGAAATCCAGTTTCGATGACAGAGGCAAAGTTGCCTATGTCTCGAAATGGTATACCCACCCATATGTGGGCCTGAAAGCTGCTGATTTTCCTTAAGGTGGGAGAATGGCAGAAAGGCCCACCATACAAAAGGTGGGAGGCAGTCATCCCCAGTTTTCGATGACAGAGGCAAAGTTGCTTGTCTCGAAATGGTAACCCACCCATAAGTGAGCCTGACGATAGCAGCTGTATTCCTTAAGGAGAAAGGCCACCATAACAAAAAGGGTGGGCACAGAAATCCAGTTTTCAATGACAAAGGCAAGTGCCTATTCTCGAAATGGTATACCGCACCCATAAGTGGGTCCTGAACAGCAGCCTGATTCCTTAAGGAAGAAAGGCCACATACTAATAAGGTGGGCCAGAATCCAGTTTTCGATGACAGAGGCAAAAGTTGCTTGTCTCGAATGTATCCCACCCATAAGTGACCTGACAGCAGCTGATTTCCTTAAGGAGAAAGGCACCATTTAACCAAAAGGTTGTGCGAAGGAAAATCATTTCCTCCCAATGAACAAAGGGGCCCAAAAGTTGCCTGGTCTCCCCCCCCCCCCCGTGAAAATGGTATACCCAAAACCCATAAAGGTGGGAGCCTGGACAGCTGCTGAAAATTTCCTTAAGGAGGAGGGGCCACCATTTACAAAAGGTGGGCAGAAATCCAGTTTCAATGGACAAAGAGGCAAAGAGTTGCCTATGTCTCGAAATGGTATACCCAACCCATAACGTGAGCCTGGACAGGCAGCTGATTTCCCTTAAGGAGAAAGGCCACCATACAAAAATAAAGGTGGGCAGAAAATCCAGTTTCAATGACAAAGGCAAAAGTTGCCTATGTTCTCGAAATGGTATACCCACCCTATAAGTGGCCTGACAGCAGCTGATTTCCTTAAGGAGAAAGGAAAGGCCACCATACAAAAGGTTGGGGCAGAAATAATCCCAGTTTCGATGACAAGGAGGCCAAAGTTTGCTTGTCTCGAAATGGTATAACCCCACCCGCCATTAAGTGAGCCTGAACAGCTGCTGATTTCCTTAACGGAGAAAGGCCACCATAAAAACAAAGGTGGGCCAGAAATCCAGTTTCAATGACAAAGGCAAAGTTGCCTATGTCTCGAGCTGGTATACCCACCCTTAAGTGCTCCTGACAGCAGCTGATTTCCTTAAGGAGAAAGTCCACTAGACAAAAGGTGGGCAGAAATCCAGTTTCAATGACAAAGGCAAAGTTGCCTATGTCTCGAGCTGGTATACCCACCCATAAGTGGGCCTGACAGCTGCCAATTTATTAAGGAGAATGCCACCATACAAAAGGTGGGTAGAAATCCAGTTTCGATGACATAGGTAAAGTTGCCTATGTCTCGAACTGGTATACCCACCCATAAGTGGGCCTGACAGCTACTGATTTCCTTAATGAGAAAGGTCACCATCTAAAAGGTGGGCAGAAATCCAATTTCGATGACAGAGACAAAGTTGCCTATGTTGCGAAATGGTATACCCACCCGTAGTGGGCCCTGACAGCTACTGATTTCCTTAATGAGAAAGGTCACCATCTAAAAGGTGGGCAGAAATCCACTTTTGATGACAGAGGCAAATTTGCCAATGTCTCGAAATGGTATACCAACCCTTTAGCGGGCCTGACAACTACTGATTTCCTTAATACGAAAGGTCACCATACAAAAGATGGTCAGAAATTCAGTTTACATGACATAAGCAAAACTGCCTATGTTTCGAGCTGGTATGCCCACCCTTTAGTGGGCCTGACAGCTATATACTGATTACCTAAGGAGAAAAGCCACCATGCAAAAGGTGAAGGGAAATCCTGATTTTGATGACCAAGGAAAGTTGACTATGTCTCGAACGGTTGTACCTACCCGTAAGTGGGCTTGGCTGTTACTGATTTTATTAAGTGGATAGGCCACCTTCCAAAAGGTGGGCAGAAATCCAATTTTGATGACAGATGCCTAGTTGCGTATGTTTCATTTAGGAGACGAGCTTGACTGACAAATTCCAGACAACTCTAAGAGCCAAATGAATGGGTCACAGACTGGCCTGATGACAGTGTTGTCGAATACACACCAAAGACAGCAAGAGAGGAACCCCAGACATGCCTTCTGAGGAACTTCGAAAGGTGTGGGGGAACACCTTCAGAGGAACCTCGCAAGGTGTGGGGGAACACCTTTAGAGGAACTTCGGAAGGTGGGGGGAACACCTTCAGAGGAACCTCAGAAGTCACGGAGGAAATCCTTCAGAGGGCCCTGAGAAGGCGTGGGGGGACGCCTTCAAAGGAACCTAGGAAGGATCTTGGAGTTCCTCCCGTTTTGCCAAAGGTGGGTCTTCGACCCTGTTGTCGTCAAGTCAACCTGTGACTCATCCACAATGCCCTTAGAGTGGGCCAAGCCCTTCGTCCTTCCTGCTACATAGCCATCAGCCAAAATTCCTACATCAGCTACTTTTGGCTGGCATTGAGATCACATCTGCCATCTGTCCCACCTTAACAGCTGCCTCTTATTCGGAGCCTAGCTTTTCGTCCGAAAGTTTAGAGTTTGCCGCTTCCTCAGCAATTCTCTTGGTCATCTCCCTCAATTAAATCCTCCACCATCTGTGTAAGGACCTCCCACTGTTTTCCATAGTCTTTCTTCTCTCTTTGGGCGTTGCAGTACTCCCTGTACTGATCCTCTTCTACTTTCCTCAGTTGTTGCTGTAGGTCCTCTTCTTGGTCCAGGCACTTGTTTTCTTCTTCACTGTTTTTCAGGGTTTCATTGTCTAGGTCTTTATTTGTATGGTCCAGTGCTTTGTGTTCCAAATAGAAGTTTCTCTGGGCAGTCCCATGGAGGAGTGCCATTAACATGTACTTATCATGATTTCTCAGTTCTTCCTCCTGCATCCTTAGGTGCTCCCTGACACGTTTTCGTTCTTTAATTACATTTTCGTCTTGAATCCTGCACTTTTCTCTCAATCTTTCACATTCATCCCTAAGGTGTTCCAGTTCTTGGAGGTTTGTGTTTTCTGCCTTCTTCAAAGAGCAGATCTCTCTTTCTGCAAGCTTTAAAGAAGACTCTAAGTTCTGCTGTTGGTACATAGCACTTTCCAAGTTCTTCTGCAGCTGTTCCTTCCGTTCATTTACCTTGTCCTTTTCATTGTCCTTATCCCTGAGCTTCTCCTGGTAATGCAGTATCATTTCACTGCTTTCTCTCTCAAGCTCCTTTCCACGATTGAGGGCAACTTCTAGTTTGTCTTCCAGTTCTTGTTTCTCCAGTATGAATTTTCGTTCTGTGTTTAAGAAATTCTCTATCAGCTGTTGCTTGCTGTGGAGCTCCAATTTTACTGTTCTTAGTGATGTCTCCATTCTGTTGCCTCTTTTCCTTTCTTCTTGCAATAGAGTCTCCATTTCGTTCCTGTGATGGAGAGCATTCCTTTTCTCGTTTACCAAAGACTTCTTGAGTGTGGTCTCTTCCAGGAGCGCTTGTTCTAAGGCTTCTTTAATGGTGGCGTTTTCTCCTCCTAATTCAGAGACCCAGTTCCTCATTACCTGGACTTCATCCCTCAGAATTTGGGTCTGCTTCTTTTCGTCTCTTAACTCTTTCGAGAGGAAAGTAATCTCCAGGCACTTATCTTCTAAATCTTCCTTAATCTCGGCATTTTGTCCTCCTAGTTCTGATACCCAGTTCTTCATTGCCTGGATTTCTTGCATCAAAATTTGGGTCCTCTTCAATTCTTCTCCCAATTCTTTCTTCAGTGAAGTAATTACCAAGATTGCATCTCCTATCTCTTCCTTAATCTTGGCATTCTCACCTCCTAATTCTGATACCCAGTTTTTCATGACTTCAAGTTCTGCGCCAGTGATCTCATTTTTTGCTCTTTCAGTGTTTAGAGCCTCTGCTGCCGAGACCAGTCGAGATTCTTTATGGCGCAACGTTGACTGTAGGGACTGAACTCTGTCATTTGATATCAGGACCTCATTCCGAAGGCTGATATTAGTCTGGGTCTCATTTGCAAGGTTCTTCTCGAGCTCACAATTTTTGTCTTCAAGCTTGGCTACATTTCCGTGGCAAGCTGCAAGTTGACCTTTGTAGCAAGTAGTCAGCTCCTCAAGTCTGGAATTTTCTGATTTTGTGAGCTCTAGTTGTCTTTGGAGAGCGATGTGGTCCTCTTTCATGTCCAAAATCTGACTTTCTAATATTCTGATTTGCCTTTGGTCCTTCTCAGCTTCTGCAGCTTTGTGTATCATCAAGTCCTGCAAGTGGTTTACTTCTCTCTCCTTCTCGACCAAGGCATTCCTGTAGTCTTTATTTGCCCTCTTTAGACATTCCTTCTCTGAAGCAAGTGCTTCATTGATTGTTTCCATTTCCTTCAGTTCACGGCTTATTTTATTTGCCATCTCCAAAGTGCTCTCCAGTTCCTTGTCTTTCTCAACAATCGTTTGCTGGAAATAACTTCGTAGTTCTCTGTCTTCAACATCCCTCTTCCTCAACATGCGATCTTTCTCCGCCAATCGATTCTCCAGAGACGTTATTTCATCTATCAGTTCTTTATGTAAGTTTCCTATGACATCGGCGCAGCCTAAAGCCAGTTTGCATTCTTCCTCCAGCTTTCGATTTTGATACTGCAGCCGTTCCTTTTCGATGTTCAGAACCTCGTTTTCTTTTTTCATTTCGGCTTCCTCAGCAGCTTTCTTTTGTATCAGAAGATCCATTTCGGTTTCCTCAGCTGCTTTCTTTTGTATCAGAAGATCCTTTTCCAAAATTTGGTTCTGAAGCCTCTCGATTTCTTTCTTTGCCTCGTGCAACAGGCGTTCCAGTTCATCCTCCTCCTCCTCCTTTACCTCGGTGGTTTCGAGCTGTTCCTCTGTTTCCAAAATTTCTTCTTCTTCCTCCTCCTCTTTCTCTTCCTTTTCATCGTCGTCATAGCTGTCGAGTTCTTCCTCCACCTCCTCCTCCTCCACGTCCTCATCAAAATCAGAGCTGTCAAATTCTTCCTCCACCTCCTCCTCCTCCTCCTCCTCCTCCTCTACGTCCTCATCAGAATCAGTATCAGAGCTGTCGAATTCTGTCTCCACCTCCTCCTCCTCCTCCTCTACATCCTCATCAGAATCAGCATCAGAGCTGTCAAGTTCTTCCACATCATCATCATCATTATATCTGTCAGGTTCTTCCACCTCCTCCTCCTCCTCAGAACATTCCAGATCCTCGGTTTCCAGAATTGAATCCAAAGTGGGCACTTCCTGGTCGTCTTCGTCATGATCAAGGTCATCGCATCCAATGAGTTTAGGCTTCCAGTAAACAGCCAAGAGCAGCGCCAGAGCCCCTGCCATCAAAGCCATCCAGGGGACGGCACCGGCAGAGACTGGCGTCTCAATGCTTCCGCTGTCTGGTCGTGTCTCCACGACCTCTGGGCTCCAAGACTCGGCGACGACAGCACGATGCAGAGTTTCCAGTGAGTGTCCAGTGGTAGGTCCTCGGCATTGAATTATGTTGAGTAATTCCTGCACGATCAAATAGTACACTTCGCAAGGGACGAGTGCGAGTACGAATACGAGCAGATTCAGTCCGAATACTTTCAAGCATAATTCACAAGGGGCGAGCGCGAGTACGAGCATATTCACTACTAATACTGGCAAGGAAAACATTCTGAAATGTTAACCCTTTACTCTGGCTTTCACCAACACTAGTTCCAGAATCTGCCACGTCCTCAATACGTCTCCGAAGCAGGGAA
>NC_087213.1:74508490-74580990 GCF_015104395.2 Macrobrachium nipponense | reverse complement strand
GTTCGGGATTTTTGTGTCTTACAGTTATTACGAGATTGTTCTGATGGATGTTTTTTGGAAGGTAAAATAATACTCGGATGACTGTATTTCATACGACATTTATTTTCCAAATGTTTACAATTTTTCATTACAAAAAATAAAAACATGGCTAGATAGAAGACTAATGAACAGGAGATATCGAAAGTGGGGGGTTTCTTGAAAACCTTGGAGGGGGAACACCAACAAGGCGGAGTGAGTGAGCAGGGGTGGCGATGTGGGGGTGGGGTGGGGGGGGGGATGGTTAGCAGTGATGTGACCGTTCTGACCAGGTCTAAAGACTGTCCTCAAATAATTTGAGACTAAATATGTTATACAGTTTTGCAACACCTACATAATTTATACCCCACCATCATTATATTAATGCACCAATGCCCACATTTCACTGCATTTCATTTCACAAGATTTATTTTCACAAATAGTTTCGGAAATAATATAATAAATATTCTATAATATAAGAAATATAGCAAATTGAAATACTTTCTATAAGTAGCCTAGATGGTTGCGAGGGGCGGAGCCAAGTGGCCCATCACACTCAAATAATGGTAACTCAACTAAGTTGTGCCATAAATACAAATCCTATAGTACTAGATTAGCATATCCAGTAACGTATTCTTAGCATAGATTAATTAAAAAATGATATCGTTGCAAAATTGATGCTTTAATGACTTATCAACCCACGGCTACAAAACCTGGCGTGTAACATCTTTGTGACCAGATTCGAATATAATTGGTAATACAGGTAATTATAATCCAGTCAATCTAGGGCACAAATAGATACAGCTTAGCACAAGTTGGTAGAGTAGCCATTTGCGGTTTTGTGATCCTTGGCCACATCCAAATAACATAAACATCTACCATTATTTAAATAGTCAATCCAGGCGATATAAGACGGAGGACAGAATGAGAGAGAGAGAGAGAGAGAGAGAGAGAGAGAGAGAGAGAGAGAGAGAGAGAGAGCGAAAGTACAGCTGTTTAAAGAATAATTAAAAGGGATATTTTCGTCTGAATAATATTAATATGAATAGTCAGTTCCAACAATATTCAAGGCATTTTTATTTAGAAAATGATTAACGATTAAAAACAATATGATGTGGTAAGATTTCATAATAATTATTTTCCAAAAAATATATGATAACATGTTTCTTAAAGCAGAAGGTCTCAAGTATATCTGTCAGATTAATAGCTAAACATGAATAAAAGCTCTCTCTCTCTCTCTCTCTCTCTCTCTCTCTCTCTGCCCATATATATTTCATTCAATATTGCATTTCTTTGCGTGGTTACCGTAATTTCCCTCCTCCTCCCTTTCGAACCATTCTAACTATGTCCTGGTTGTTTGAACGTGGGCCACTTTCAGGGCAAGAAGGGCATGATCTCACATTGACCATTAACGACTCCACGGGAAAACCACCAAATATTTCACTCTAGTTCAGAAAAGAACCCCAAATGGCTCATGAATCGTTCTTTGTATAGGAGAACCGTGGTTTTGCTTGACCCCTTGAAAATACCCAACCCCATTTTGGCTCAAGATATACTATACAGGTGAAAAAACCACCATTTCACATAAATATGAATATGAGTGAAAAAAAAATTCTAAGTCCCTTAACCTAACCTAACCCAACCGAACCTAACCTAACCGACTGAGTGAAAAAATTTTAAGTCCCTTAACCTAACCTAACCTAACCCAACCCAACCCAACCTATTGGCTCAAGATATACTGTACGGATGTAAAAAAAAAAACCCATTTCACATAAATATGAATATGAGGGAAAAAATTCTAAATCCCTTAACCTAACCTAACCCACATCAGTGAGTATATGAAAAGATATGAATATGAGTAAAATAAATTATGACTCCCTTAACCTGACTTTCTTCATGACTCACTGCCGGGTGCGCAACATGCCATATCATGTGATAGTATGAATGCGAAAAGATTTCTAAACTCCATTCAAATTCAGATAAGCAACTGATAAGCACCCACAACAGTTACCACTTTTCTCTATTACTCACTGCCAGGTGCACAACATGTCATATCACGTGATAGTATGAATGCGAAAAGATTTCTAAACTCCATTCAAATTCAGATAAGCAACTGATAAGCACCCACAACAGTCACCGTTTCTCTGTGACTCACTGCCAGGTGCACAACATACCATATCGCGACGGTACACATTCACACGAGACACACAACCTAACGCGACTATCACAGCTCTAGGGAAACCTCATATGAAGGTGATAAATAGACGATTGTAACCACCTGCACACATATGCACTAATAATTCCGCAGGTTTCCCTGATGTGAGTTAATCCCCGAGACTTGATGTGAGAAGACATTTACAATTGCTACCATATATACCGCTGGTATATATGGTCAAACAGCAGCAGCAAAACCCACATCAGTTTGCCAACAGGCTGCTCTACTCCACAACATCTCTACAAGCAGACATGGGTAATTCCACCAGCAACAGAGGCAAAGAAACTACAAGTGACAGCTCCATTGAAATTCCTTTGCCGGGGCATATATATACGGCACCAAAGGCTTGGACTAGCCAGAGGACTGCTGAGTCTGCTGTCAACGTTGAAAGAAGAGGAGCGGACGGACCCTACCCAGGACAATCCTTAACAGGAGGTACAGCAAGGAGCACCACTCTGCAGGATGGTGAGAATAATTCTTTTTATTTAGAAGTTTGTTGAGATGTGAATCTCTGTAAAAAAAAATGCACATTGTCACTGCCACATTTACATACAAAACAATCAGCTTATTTTTTGTAAATTCTCTATTTGTTATTCCTATATTTTGCAGGTTCCACCATGAACGCTGTCACAGCTCTACCAAATGGGGAAAATGCAAGGGAAACATTGCCGAGAGGAGGTCACTGTAAAGTAGGTGCCAAACAACAGCAGACTCTGCTTAACAGAGTACTATCACTTATTCAACCGCAGTAGGAACGCACATTGACGTGACAACAGTGCTCAGAACGCAGCTCGCCAAGGAGGTCTTGCAAACGCTCCGGGAGAGGGTCATAAATTCTGTCATGTTATACCTGTGCATCATCATCACCAGGCAGAGAATGGTGGGTGGCAGTGGTACCACCCGTGAAATGGGTTCTTTTTACGTTAATATGCCACCTGTGCTAACATTGGTGGATACAGTGTACGAATCGCTAGATGAAGCTATTGAATACGTGGCGAGCAACCTTGAAGACAGGCTCAACTTAAGCAAGGGTTCGGGTTGTCGCATCATGTTGTTACACAGAGTACAAATCAACATCTCACGGTGAGAAATGGTGAACATAGCAAACTTTAAACGAGTATCCCGCGGGAGTCAGTGGCAGCAGCCAAGTCGTCAACATCGAATCTGGGTACTGCATTATTACAGAGCTAGAAGCGTATGTGCTACTCAGGAAAAACCACAACACACCAGGTAAAAACCTCACCAGGGATGTGAAAAATCGGATAAGGACGAATCAGATCAGCATTAAACACACACCCGACATGCCACTGAACAGCGACTCCTTCAAGACATTGGAAAAAGACAACAACCTTAACATCTATGAGTACAAATTATGTGAACTGGTCATAGGAAAACATCATAAAAAACGATGGACTGTGCATCTCGCTAGAAAGAGGGGTAACATGTCATGTCCCCGACTGGTCACTCTACAAACTGCTAATCACAGATGACCTCCTCACACTCATCAAAGACATGTTCGCTTACATGAAGGCATTCCGCCACGGGGTAAGGACAACGAGGAGAGAATACACACACATATATGTAAAAGAGAACATGTTTGTTTGCCGACACCCAAAGTTGTTCAACCCGAACCACAGTTCTATACCCAGAGCCCGTCCACTCATCTTGAAAGAAGCGGCCGCCAAGCATAACTTCGAAATCTTGAAACGTGATGGAGGCACATTTTATTCGCTTAAAACTGGCAACATCAGATTGATGGACAGTGCCCACGTGATCAGAGGATCTCTTACCAGTCTCACGTCGAGTCACATCAAGCAGAAAGGAACTTGGAAATCACACCCCGAATGTTATCGAAATATCCTGATGAGTGCACCAAACTAGTTTTGAGCACAGTACTACCCTTACAACTATGTTTCAATTCCTCACTGACAGATGAAAGCATACCCTGTGAAGGATATGAACAAGTCTGCAAAGTGTGGAACGCTGCAAACTGTTTTAACTTACTGGATTACACTGTTTTATACATTCTCATGGACATGGGATTATTGGGGGATGTTTACTTTGCTTGGTGGAAGGCCGCTTATACACAGTTTGGACTGGACCCAGTTTATTATTTAATGTTTACCTCCCTCTCACTAGACGCTTTTCTCCACGCTTCGTGAGCGCCTCCCCCTAATTTCCAATGGGGAAACTTACCAACTGATTGCTAACAACATCAGAGGCAGTTTCTGCAGTTTAGTCCAAAGGTATGCCATAGCGAACAACCCCGAGTTAAACCCACAATTCAAAGCTGGTGACCAACAGTCATATATACTGTATGTCAATTTTACCAGTCTTTATCCTACAGTGATGAGCAGATATAAAATGCCTTTGGATGAAATAACGGAGCTCTCCCCCACCGAACTAGAGAGGTTTACCGCCAGCGATATCACATCCATCAATTCGCAGGGAGAACACGTTTATTTCATCCTCCTCGATACTAAGAAGGTTAGGGATGATGTCACTCTCAGGACGGATGAGTTCCCTTTAGCTATACATCACATGAACGTAACCCTCCAGGATCTATTCCCTTACATCCCTTACATTAAAAGCCTATTGGAAAAGTTTAATGTGAGGCTCCCTAAAAAAAATGTCAAACTGGTAGACACACACTTGCCAATGTAAAACCACTTTATTTGCCTTCCCCTATTGCAAACATTAATAAGACTCAGTCTAGAAGTCGACGTGATAAGAAAAGTTTACAAGTTCAAACAAGGATGTTATTTAAGGGAATACATCACATAGAATGCGGAGAGGAGAGTGAAAGAATCAGACCCTGACAAGAAGAACACCATCAAAATCTTGTTGAATGGTCTTTTTGGCATGACCATTAAAAACCCTTTGAACTATTCCACCAGGACAGTTGTCACCACTGATGAACCCTCACTACTTAGAAATGTGTCTAAGCACACATACAAGTCCTTTGAAAGGTTGAACAATCAACGATACATTGTGAATCACTGCAGAGAGACTGTTACAGCAGAATCCGTGATCTATGTCGGGTTCACCATACTGGACCTGGCTAAGGACATGATGTACAAGTTCCGTTGTGACGTCCTTTAAAAACTGTATGGTGATAGAGTTAAGCTCCTGTACACTGACACGGACAGTTTGATCTTCTCCCTGGAGACTGATAACCTCACACACAAATTGAAGGATGTACTTAAACTGTATTTGGATTTGAGCAACTTTCCCAAAACTCACGAAATGTATGAAGACACGCACAAGGGGGAACTCGGACTCATCAAAGTTGAAACAGGCGTTGAACTTATCAGAAAGTTCATCAGTGTAAAACCCAAAGTTTATTCATATGAAACGCAAAACAGTCAGTTTAACACTTTAAAGGGGATTCAAAGATGTGGCCATAAGACTAGTAGTCATAGCCAATACCTAAATGTAATTAAGAATAATGAGAACACTTACACCACGGTTCACAATTTGCAGATGGTGGGAGGAACGATGTGTCACACCCGACAGAGGAAGGTAGCTGTATGTCCTTTAGAAGATAAGAGGTATTACATCACCCCTTATAAATCCCTTGCTTACGGTCACCCTCAGATCCCGGTGAATGAACGAGCGGGGGGAGCGGAAGGAGTTGACAAAGAAGAAGATGAGGAGATCCTGGCACCCCCGCCGCCGCCACCGCCACCAGCCGGGGCAAGCACATCCAAAGCCTTCGCTGAACCTTATGACTTTCAACCCCCCACTCCTTCACACTGCTTCCCCAAGATAAAAGGTTGTTCCAAAAGACGGAGAATGGACAGCAAATTGGAGGTTAAGCAGCAGCAACGTCCGATAACTGCCCTCGCAAATTCTTGGGTAAAGTTGATGTTTCCTCCCCCTGCTAAGAAAAGTCAGCTCGGTCTGAGTAGATGTGTCACTCACTAAAATGTGTGCTTGTATATACAAATTTATCTATGAATTTATAGTTTAAATTATTGTGAATGTATGTAAAAAAAATAATAACGCATAAAATCAGCACACAATCAAATTAATTTCTCTACAACCCTCACCTGTATATAAAAAAGATTATGAAGAATAAAAACATTGCACAATCAAATTCATTTCTCTACAACCCTCACTTGTATATAACGCTCAGGTAAACGTTGCATCTACTCAGTAGCGTATTAACTGTAATCGTGGAATCGGGTTCCTTCCAGGGAGAAATCTTAAACCTTTTCGCCGTTCCTGCACGAATTATCATAGCAGGTTTCAGCAACAGTGGAAGATCGATACTGTGTCAGAACATAATTGAAATGTATGAGGCCAACTTTCACTGTATTTTATATTGTGGGGTGAGTAAACACCCTCTGAAAGACATCACACCATAAGTGCTAAATTCAAAGTCTCCAAAGAGATACTAAACCCATTCGATTACACAGAAAGAGGAATGGAGGATGGAAAATATCTATTATTTCTACTGGACGACTGTTTTCTCGAAGCCAGTGATAATCAATTCGTCACCCAGGCATTCACTGCAGGACGGCATTTGGGCATATCAGTGATTTTCATAACCGAACATGTTCCACTCACGTAAATTCAGCAGGAACATCAGTCTCAATTGCTCCCATTACATCCTCATGAAAAACCGTGACATTGGACATATTGAAACTTTGGGTAGACAGTTGTTCAGCCAGCGAAGGGGTGCGGAGTTTTCGGACATATACAAAAGAGCTTTAACACATAACGGGTATGGTTATTTATTAGTAGACTTCACTCTGTCAACACCCGAACTTTTACAGCTCAGAACGAATATCCTCGGAGAGACCGAATACCAAATCGCATACAAATATAACTGAAGAACAGTTCCAACTGCTCAGGAATTTATATGAGAATGTAACGCAACCTAGTTGTTTTAGCGGTGTGAATGCGCTACTCAATGCAGCAGAGAATGAGGACAGAAACATAACTAAAGTGGATGTCACAGGTTTTTTATGGGGCCAACCATCATACACCCTACATAAAACCACACACAAACATTTCCTGAGGAGCATATCTTCCAAACCTCGAGCTGTGGCCAGCACAGATCTGGCCGACATGTCAAAACTCACTCCACACAATGAAGGTTCTAAATATCTGCTGTTCTTCATCAACCAATTTTCGGGGTATTTATGTGTCCTCCCTCTGAAAAAAAAAAGACGATGTCACAGTGCGCGAAGCTCTGAAGGTGCTTCTAGAATCTAGTGATTTTTCAGGTCCGTCCTGTCTGAACAGCGAATGTGTTGTTATACAGCATCTACTCACGGGAAATTAAAGCTTCTATAGCTGAAAGGGTAATAAGAACGCATTGAAGTATATCGAAGTTCTGCAGGACATAGTCGAAAGCTATAACAACTCACCGCACAAGAGATTAGGGAATGGGCAGACGCCCAAGAGGTGCATGCGATGAAGAATAAAGCGGACATTAAAAGTCAGTTCTCGAGAATGTATAAAAATGCCTTTCTAACAACGGGCCGCATCAGTTTAACCTTGAATGTTGGAGCCAACGTATGCTTTCAGTGCACCTCATGTGGCATACCGTAGGCATTACTTAAGGTTTTCTTTGCAGCATGACTTCGGCCCCCTAGCTGCAACCCTTTTTGTTCATGTTACTGTACTTCCATACCTATTCTCTTCCATCTTGTTTTCTACCATCTGCTAACAATTAATTCATTGTCAGTTTCCGATTCAGCACTGAATGACCTAATAGTTCCTAGCACTTGGCCTTTGGCCTAAATTCTACCTTCTACTCTTAATCCTGTAGTGGGCTACAGTAGAAGTATTGGACCTTTATAAAAAGAGTCTATCAAGAGGGTATCGATAATGCCACCCGATACCCTTATCACACTGATATTGCACTGAAGGGTTAGTTTGAGGGTATGCGAGTGTGGTATGCGGTGGATGTTCGCACGCGCGTGCCCGGTATATGCTGTGCCCTCTGGATCATTGGAGGTTGATCTACAAGAATGTTTAATTGGAGGTCTTTTTTGCATGGTTGGAATTTTTTTATTTTATATTCGTTTTCTGGTACATTTTTGTAGAAATTTTAATTTTGACAGCAAATTGTTGTGTATATATAAAATATTGAATTATATATATATATATATTATATATATATATATATAATATATATATAATATAAGTACAGTAATATGTAAATGTATATGCAGGGTATCTAAAGTTCCAGTACCATTGCAAGCAATAAATGCTTGTAATGGGTACTGGGACTTAATGGTACTGGGACGATTTATGGACACCTTGTATATATGTGTGTGTATATAGTCCAGTATTTTCTATATATAATAATATATATATACATATATATATATATATATAATATATATATGTATATATATATTAGCAGTTGTAGTCGTCCTTCGGATGTGGTATTGAGAGCACATGCACTTCTAAATGACCTGGATGTACATCTTTTCCCAGTATTTCCCATCCCCCCCATTCCTATCGGGGTTAAATTTGGACTTAAAAAGCATCGGGAGTGTCACTATACATCTTAGCGACCTCGAAAACTATGGATTAGACTCTAATATCTGTAGGTTTTGGTTATTTTTACATTTCACCCCCTTCCAACACCCCCCTCCCCCTTTCCCCCTTTACCCAATGGTCTGATTTTAATTCTGTTTTGCACCAGGAGACCTTTCCCGGTTTGATATTGACTTTATATTTAAATTCTTATCAAATTCGGTCAAGAAATATGGATTTGCATAGCGTTCTTACAAACAAACAAACTATCACATATTTTCTCATTTATATATACATACACACACACACACACACACACATATATATATATATATATATATATATATATATATATATATATATATACATGTATGATCTCGTAAGTAAAATAGTAATATTCTCTCTCTCTCTCTCTCTCTCTCCTTGCGCTTTTGTCGGCATTGCTGCCTCATTGCTGGGGTGTCATCACAGGGGTTTTGTTTAGCCAGCAATGAGCGCCTTCCCTCTGCTCATTGGCACTGCTCACCAAAACTAACAAGGCAGTTTCTTGTTGTCTTGCATCGCTCCAACTCTGAATTTATATGTATTCAGAATTTCTGAATAGATATATATTCAGTTCTTGTTGTCTTGCATCGTTCCAACCCTGAATTTATATGTATTCAGAATTTCTGAATAGATATATATTCAGAAGTTCTTGTGTCTTGCATCGTTCCAACTCGATTTATATGTATTCAGAATTTCTGAATAGATATATATTCAGAAGTTCTTGTTGTCTATCATCGTTCTAACTCTGAATCTATTATGTATTCAGAATTTCTGAAAATATATATTCAGAAGTTCTTTGTTGTCTAACAATCGTTTGTCCAACCTCTGAATTTCTATGTATTCAGAATTTCTGAATAGATATATATTCAGAAGTTTCTTGTTGTTTGCATCGCTTTTCCACTCTGGAATTTATATGTATCAGAATTTCTGAATAGATATATATCAGTTCTGTTGTCTTGCATCGTTCCAAACCCTGGAATTTATAGTATTCAGAATTTCTGAATAGATATATAGTCAGAAAGGTTTCTTGTGTGTCTTGCATCGTTTTCCAACTCTGCATTTTATATGTATTCAGAATTTATTCTGAATAGATATATATTTCAGAAGTTCTGTTGTCTTATCATCGTTCTTCACTCTGAAATTATATGATTTCAGAATTTCTGAATAGATATATATTCAGAAGTTCTTGTTGTCTATCATCGTTCTAACTCTGAATTTATATGTATTCAGAATTTCTGAATAGATATATATTCAGTTCTTGTTGTGTTTTCTGTACATCGTTCAACTCTTGAATTTATATGTTTATTCAAGTTTGAATAGATATATATTCAGAAGTTCTTGTTGTCTTGCATCGTTCCAACTCCTGAATTTATATGTATTCAGAATTTCTGAATAGATATATATTCAGAAGTTCTTGTTGTCTAACATCGTTCCAACTCTGAATTTATATGTATTCAGAATTTCTGAATAGATATATATTCAGAATTTAGAATTCTCGCTGGCAGGGGGAGTGTCCTCTGATAGGTTGTTTGTACCTCTTGTTCACATTTCAGGGTTCCTTGTATGAACCAGACATTTGGTCTCTTCCCGAAGCTTCTGTTTTTATTCCTTGTTGTATCTGATGGCAGACTCTGTTGTCGAGGCTAAGTAGAAGACGCTTGAAGCCAATGGTTGGTTTGAGAATCTGACGGAAGTTTCGACTCATCTCTTCTGGATTTTGAATTCCTCCTTCCTTGGAGGCAGATGGAGGCAGGGCGCTCGTTCGTTCATCCTCCTACTTGTCTGTCTTGAAGGGCGCATTCCTGTTGAGATTTCGAATCCTTCCTCCTTCCTTGGAGACAGACGGAGACAGGGTGCTCGTTCGTTGTCTCCTCCTTTTGTCTTGAAGGGCATTTTCCCGTTGGGATTTCGAAGTCTTCCTCCTTCCTTGGAGACAGACAGAGACAGGGTGCTCATTCATTCGTCGTCCTCCATGTGCGTCTTGAAGGACGCTTTCCCTTTAAGATTCTTGAGGATTTGTGAAGTCTTTCACCTCAGGGCCAAATCACTGCAGTAGGTTTTGTTTGACCAGCAGTGAGCGCCTTCCCATTGGCACTGCTCAAGAAACCAGTAAAATTTGTGGGTATATGGTCTCTGATCCACAAAGTCCTGCATCGTTCCAGCACTGAAGATCATAGGTTAACACTTTTTAGAATTTCTTGAAACAGGTTCCCATTTTTGGTTCGTCTTCTGAAGATCCCTCAAATAAACGTTGACAATCTCACCTTGCACAGAATCAGTTTATTGATGATATTTTAATAACTACTTTCTCATTTTACTTCATCTTTTGTCTCTTGGGAAAGTAAAATCGATCAAAAAATGTCGATTTGTATAGCGTTCATACATACAAACATACAAACAAACATGTTCTCTTTTACATATATGTGTGTGTGTATTCTCTCCTCGTTGTCTTTAACCCATGGCGGAATGCCTTCACTTAGGCGAACATGTCTTTGATGAGTATGAGGTGGTATCTGTGATTGGCAGTAGAGTGACCAGTCGGGGACATGATGTGTTACCCCCCTTTCTAGCGAGACGCACAGTCCATCATTTTTTCTGATGTTTTCCCATGACCAGTTCACACAATTAAACATAGATGTTAAAGTTGTTGTCTTTATCCAATGTCTTGAAGGAGTTGCTGTTCAGTGGCATGTCGGGTGTATGTTTAATGGTGATCTGATGCGTCCTTATCCGGTTTCTCACATCCCTGGTGAGGTTTTTACCTGGTGTGTTGTGGTTTTTCCTGAGTAGCACATACGCTTCTAGCGCTGTAATGATGCAGTTGTACCCAGATTCGATGATGACGACTTAGCTGCCGCCCCTGACTCCCGTGGGATACTCTTTAAAGCTTGCTATGTTCACCATTTCTCACCGCAAGATGTTGATTTGTACGCTGTGTAGCAGCGTGATGCCCCAACCTGAACCCTCACTTAAGTTGAGCCTGTCTTCAAGGTTGCTCGCCATGTATTCAATAGCTTCATCTAGTTATTCGTAAACTGTGTCCACCAATGTAAGCAAAGGTGGTGTATTAACGTAAAAAGAACCCGTTTCATGGGTGGTACCACTGCCACCCACCATGCTCTGCCTGGTGATGATGATGCACAGGTATAACATGACAATTTATACCCCCTCCCGGATTGTTCGCAAGATGTCCTCAGCCACCTGCGTTCTGTTAATTCTGAGCACCGTTGTCACGTCAATGTGCATTCCTACTGCGGTTGAATATGTGATAGTACTCACAATACGGTTGGCCTCCTCTCTTTCCCTGTTAAGCAGCATCTGCTGTTGTTTGGCACCTCCTACTTGACAGTGACCTCCTCTCAGCAATGTTTCCCTTGCATTTTCCCCATTTGGTAGAGCTGTGACAGCGTTCACGGTGGAACCTGCAAAAAATAGGAATAACAAGTAGAGATTTACTAAAAATAAACTGATTGTTTAATATGTAAATGTGGCGGTGACAATGTGCATTATTTTTTTACAGTGAGTCACATCTCGACAAACTTCTAAATAAAAAGAATTATTCTCACCATCCTGCAGAGTGGTGCTCCTTGCTGTACCTCCTGTTAAGGATCGTCCTAGGTCGGGTAGAAAGTCAGGTTAAGGGAGTTATAATTTATTTTACTTGTATTCATATCTTTTCATATACTCACTCACATGGGTTGGGTTAGGTTAAGGGATTTAGAATTTGTTTCTCATATTCATATTTTTCATATACTCATGCTGGTTAGGTTAGGTTGAAGGACTTGAAATATTCTCCCTCATATTCATATTAATGTGAAATGGCGGTTTTTCGTCCGAAAGGTATATCTTGAGCCAAAATTGGTTTAGGTATTTCATGTTGGTTAGGTTAGGTTAAGGGACTTAGAATTTTTTTCCCTCATATTCATATTTGTGTGAAATGGTGGTTTTTTCATCTGTATAGTATATCTTGAGCCAAAATGGGGTTGGGTATTTTCGAGGGGTCGAGCGAAACAACAGTTCTCCTATCTGAAGAGTTATTCATTAGCCATTTTGGGGTTCTTTTCTGAACTAGAGTGAAATATTTGGTGGTTTTCCCGTGGAGTCGTTAATGGTCAACGTACGTGAGGTTAAGATAAAGGCAAGCTTATGGGGTTTATCGCCTGTGAACTGAATTGGGGGTCGGGTGTTGAGGTTGAACCGAAATGGGGTCTTTTTCTCTACTATCAGTCTTTGTCCACCTTCGATAGCCATTTTCTCTATCTTTATTACAGATCTTGAATTTTGCTGTGGTTGCTCCCCGACTGTTAGGCATATTCACGTTATCCACCTTTCTGTTTATCTTGTATAATCATGAGATTAAGAAGTTATTAGTGCTATGAAACAGTTTATGTAAATTAGATTTACGGAATTGGCGGTAACATCTCACACTTTAAGAAAGAGAAATCAGGCAGAAGTTGGGGTGGTGATATTAGTATAAATTGTAAGTTGTGGGCCGAAGAAAGATGACCTAGAAAGTCAAGGATTAATGGCTGTACTTGAACAGAAAGTTCTTAATGTCTAGGAAGTGAAGGAATGCTTGCAAGACACATGTAGTACATGGAAAGGGCCCAGTTTGTGTAGGTGGGTCTGACGCGCTACTGGTGATTGATTTATGTAGGTGTTTGAAAGGGCTATTGTTGTGAAAGTTTCCTGCAAATGGGAGTTATATAGGACATGGTCAGAAAGGTTCCACCTCCCGGTTTCTCAAGAGTTTTTTATTCTTCTTCTTCTTCTTCTTTTCTGATATCATCAAATGGTAGTCCCCACTCAGAGATGGGTAGGTGGCGGACAAGTCGGAAACCTTTTGGCTAGGCCATATATGTAACTGCATTAAGGGGTCGGTTGCACTGCCCGTCTATCAAAGGCATCATCAGGCATGGTTTATTGTTTGGCAAAGGGGGTTTTTACGACCAGGTGCCCTTGCTGTCATCAACCTCAGTTATTGGCGGTGGGCCTCGCCTTTTACTAAAAAGTACGACTGCAAGGCAGCAGTTTCCACAGTTATTGGCGGTGGGCCTCGCCTTTTACTAAAAAGTATGACTGCAAGGCAGCAGTTTCCACAGTTATTGGCGGTGGGCCTCGCCTTTTACTAAAAAGTACGACTGCAAGGCAGCAGTTTCCACAGTGATTGGCGGTGGGCCTCGCCTTTTACTAAAAAGTACGACTGCAAGACATCAGTTTCCACAGTCATTGGCGGTGAGCCTCGCCTTTTACTAAAAAGTACGACTGCAAGGCAGCAGTTTCCACAGTGATTGGCGGTGGGTCTCGCCTTTTACTAAAAAGTACGACTGCAAGGCAGCAGTTTCCACAGTTATTGGCGTTGGGCCTCGCCTTTTACTAAAAAGTACGACTGCAAGACAGCAGTTTCCACAGTTCATGGCGTGGGGAGCCTCGCAAAAATTTTACTAAAAAAGTTTTTACGGATCTGCCAAGACAGGCAAGTAGTTTCCACAGTCATTGGCGGTTTTTTGAAGGCCTCGCTTTATTTAATTAAAAAGTACGACTGCCAAGGACAGCCAGTTTCCACCAGTCATTGGCCGGTTTGAGGCCTCGCCTTTTACTAAAAAGTACGACTGCAAAGACAGCAGTTTCCACCGTCATTGGCGGTGAGCCTCGCCTTTTACTAAAAAGTACGACTGCAAAGGCAGCAAGTTTCCACAGTGATTGGCGGTGGGGCCTTTGCCTTTTACTAAAAAGTATGACTGCAAGGCAGCAGTTTGTTCCACAGTTTTGGTGGGTTCGGGCCTCGGCCTCCTTTTTACTAAAAAAGTACGACTGGCAAAGACAGCAGTTTCCACAGGTTCCATTGGCGGTGGTGGCCTTTGCCTTTTTACTAAAAAAGTATGACTGCAAGGCAAGCCAGTTTCCACAGTTATGACGGCGTTTGAGCCTTGCCGCTTTATTACTAAAAAGTATGACTGCAAGGCAAGCAGTTTCCACAGTTATTGGCGGTGGTCCTTCGCCCTTTTTTACTAAAAAGTACGAAACCTGCAGACAGCATTTCCCACATCATTGCCGGTGAAGGCTGCCTTTTACTAAAAGTAAGTTTGAACCGCGAATGCAGCAGTTTCCCCAGTTATGGACGGTGGGAGCCCTTGCCTTTTTAAACTAAAAAGTATGAGACTGCAAGGCGCAGTTTTCCACAAGTTATTGGCGGTGGGCCCTTGCCTTTTAACTAAAAAGTATGACTGCAAGGCAGCAGTTTCCCAAACAGTTATTGGCTGGTGATCCTTCGCCTTTTTACTAAAAAAAGTCTGACTGCAAGGGCAGCAGTTTGTCCACAGTTATTGGCGGTGGGGCCGCGCCTTTTACTAAAAAGTACGACCTGCAAAAGACAGCAGGTTTCCACCAGTCATGGCGGTGAGCCTCGCCTTCTATAAAAAGATACGGCGGCAAGGCAGCAGTAGCAGGTTTTCACACATTTAATTGGCGGTGAGCCTCGCCTCTTTTACTAAAAAGTACGACTGCAATGCAGCAGTTTCCACAGTTCATTGGGCGGTTTGGGGTTTGGCTCCGCCTTTTTCTTACTAAAAAGTATGACTGCAAGGCAGCAGCTGTCCTTTTAGTCGCCTTTTACGACACGCAGGACCTACGGTGGTAGTATTCTTACACCCCTACCACAGGATCAAAACGTTCACAGCATGCACCTAAATAAATCAGTCTTCAGCAGAGCATCAAGCCCGCCTACAAAAACTGCGCATTGTTCATTTACATGTCTCTTTCAAGCATTTCCTCGCCTCCTGGACAGTATGAACTTCTGCTCAAGTATAATCATTAATCAGGCCTTTTGACTTCTCCCCATCCAGCGCCCTTTCAAACGTTTTTCTTAGAAAGCTTCACTGAAACTTGCACAAAAATAATGTAGATTTATATATTTTCTATCTCCCAATTCATAATATCAGATTCTTCGGTACCTTTCCAGTAGTCTTTCTAAACATTATAGTGTCATATGGTCCATAGTTGTACCTGAACACTTTCTGCCACACCTTTTCTGATCCGCTACCATTTCAAATTCTACATTCATCTAAAAATACAAACATCATATATTTATTCTGTTTACTACGTGCGTGTTTCATATTATTATAGAAGTTATCCACTCACTGTTAACAAAATAATGATAATTCTTGGTCATCAGTGCCTAAGGCTATACCACTGGATTTGGAAAACCCTACCCTTCAAGGACAGAAGAACAAAGCAGTTTTGTGCGACCAGATTGAGAAGGAAATGGTATTGGGATGATGGTGAAGCATATTCATTTGGTTAGTGGACGTCTTTTTTTTTTTTTTTTTTTTTTTTAATGAATGAATGTTACTATAGCGTGGGGTTCTCAGTCCCATATCTTACGTATCTTACAAGCAAACAGAAGAAACATTCGACTTTGGATAAATGTGGAATTTGAAAAGGTTGTGGATCAGAAGAGGTGTGATAGAAAGTGTTCTGGTATAGCAATGGGCCATGTGACTCTATAGGGTTTAGAAAGACTACTGGCACGTATGGAAAGGTACCGAGGAATTTGGTATTATAAAGAGGTAGTTAAAAGGCATAATTTTACATTATTTTTGGGAAATTTTCAGCGAAAGAGACGGGCCTTTATGTGTGGTAGCACACTTTATGGCGTCCAGTAAAGTTTATTGAGGTGGAAGTAGAATAAACTTTAATTGCATACATGGATGAATTATAAACACTAATGAAAGGTAAAGAAGAGGCGAAACCAAAATGGGTTTTGAAAGGAGCGATAGTTAGCAAACTGAACGGTTCAGTGAAGGAAAGTGTTTGACGGAGAGGTTCAGTGAAAAAGGAGGAGGCCTCTTGTAGAAAGTCCAAGTGGAACAATTGAGAAGTAAAAGTGAAATGAGGGAAGCAACAGAAAATCCATTAAGAAGTTGTAGAAGGGAAAATTGTAATAAAGTTATTTCAAAGAGTGAATATTTGAATCTAAAAAGACACACAAAATTTGTAAAAGTAATATTAGGACTCCCTTGAACCCGTTAGATGTCTTCCATTAATAGGTTTGACATTTACTTTCACGTTTGCCTGTTGGCTAAAAACTGGACAAGATGAAAGGACCTGAGTCATCGTGAATAATGGTGAAGACTCTTAAGAGAGAGAGAGAGAGAGAGAGAGAGAGAGAGAGAGGAGGAGGAGAGCGATTAGAGAGAGAGAGGAGAGAGAGGGACGGAGAGAGGATTGGGAGACGATGGGAGGAGAGAGAGAGAGACGGGGGGGGGAATATGGAGAGAGCGAGAACTGAGATGAGAGAGAGACCAAAAACAATTGACATTTTTTAATTTTAAGGTAATTATATAATATTAACACAAAAAGTTCTGTTTATTGAGATTGAAGGGAATATTGACGTTATTTGGTTTTGATGGGTAATGGAAGAGAGCAAGTGCGTATGGTTTAGTTGTTTACAATAGCTTCATTGAATGTTGTGTGATGTTAATATGCATCAGAAATATGCACTAGAGGAACAATGCCAAATGGCCTTTAATTATCAGTGTAACATCCTCAAATTAATTTTGAAACTCATCAGAAATATTCTGTTACCACTATGCAAAATCCGTTGTGAATGAAGGAAATGCCCTTGAAAATGTGATAGAATTTTCTTCACTGCAATTGCAGTGGGTCTGGGAATTCCATTAGGAGGAATGTTACTCATATTTCGT
The DNA here is from genome assembly GCF_015104395.2 of Macrobrachium nipponense. Lineage (NCBI taxonomy): Eukaryota > Metazoa > Arthropoda > Malacostraca > Decapoda > Palaemonidae > Macrobrachium > Macrobrachium nipponense. The sequence goes on along the minus strand of NC_087213.1, from coordinate 74,563,512 downwards.
GAAACCGAAGGACAGGGGGATACGATGGTGGTTAGGCAGTAGGGCAGGAACGAGGCACAGAGAACTCTGTTTTGAAATCTATTGTAACAAAGAACAAACAGAGCGGATATTATTATGAATGCTCTTCGAACAAAAGACCCTCTTTCAGCCTGCAGCGAAAAATCTGGACGCCCTCTGAAGTATCATCACCGAAAGGCCTATGATCTTATAACAGGCACAAGTTCTTTGACGCTGCCTCCACTGGTCTGCACGCTGTCACATTAATTAAAGACGAGAGAGAGAGAGAGAGAGAGAGAGAGAGAGAGAGAGAGAGAGAGAGAGAGAGAGAGAGACGAAGGTGTTTGTGGCTCTCCGACGACGTTAATTTTTGACGAGCTGAAGATCTGTGTTACCAACACTTCTGTCATTGCCTTTTGTTTTCAGGTCTGTGATTCGCCGTGTGATTATTTTTGTTTCTCTCTCTCTCTCTCTCTCTCTCTCTCTCTCTCACACACACACACACACACACAGCGCGCGCACACAAACATATAATTTTGGCCATTTCGACGAGGTGTTGTGATGCTGAAAAGAATGTAACATCGATTTTTCATTTTTAAACATCCTTAACTTCCTGTGAGCTTTTGTTTAGTATTTCTTGGAAATGAAACCTCAGTATTTTGAAAAAGGCTATTATTATTATTATTATTTTTATTATTATTATTATTATTATTATTATTATTATTATTATTATTATTATTATTATTATTATTATTATTATTATTATTATTATTATATAGCAATGATACCAATATCACCGTTATCTTCATACTCCCCCGCTTATTCCACAGTAATCTTCCCAACACCGAAATATCTGCCTGACACAGCTGCTGGATGCTGGCCCCCAATCTTAATTGAAAAAAAAAAGAAGAAAAACGGTAATGGGTCGAAATGATCTCGTTTCTGGCCTTCCTCCCCAAGCGCGGAATACGGCACCGTTGAGGCTCCGCCGTGGCTATCTTTAATAACCGGCCGTTAGCCAATGCAATCTTCCCAGATGAATCATGTGGGGTGAGATCGATATGTTAATCATCGCAGAGTGCATGACTGCTGAATGCAAAGGGCTTTGCACGAAATGGAAGGGGGAATTGCTTTGTTTTTGTTTTTGGTTTTTGTTGTGTTTGTCCAAAGGAATTCGGGATGAATGGAAAAACTGTTTTGTCTGGCAGAGAAAGGGGAGGTTGGTGTATAGCAAGGCGGATGTATGTAGATTGTTGTGGAAGCTTCAGTTTTTTCTGCCCGTATGCATGGCGTGCGTATGAATGTTTTAGAGGCATAATACAGTTACATAGAAAGATGGTGCTTTCTGTTGATTGACTGATATATTACAAGTTAGTCTTGCAACTGTATGTTCACTTTATGGAGCACTGGTTATTACCCATTCAAACTGAGCGAAGTTTTTTCTCTAGACGCAAAATTGTCTTGTGCTTCATTAAGATACAGTGCGATTTTATGGTAATGTTTGAGTTTTCATTTTTAACTTTGGGAGTTTTAAAGTGTCAGAGTGAAGTGATACATGAGAGTAAAGTATGGCAATCAATTACTGGATTATTAGAGAGAGTTTATGTTTATGATTATTATAATTTCTGAGAGCATCATGTTCAGTCATGAATGCAAGGACTTGGGTTATATCATTTAGGCTATGAAGGTATTAAGATAAAGTCATTTATGACAGTATCAAGTTAGTAGTACCCTTCTGGCGAATGTTAGTGTGAATCATCAGTTTGTGCATAAGGGTAAACTCACATGAGAAGTAATTTGGAGATTTTTATCCTACCTTTCCTATGAAGTCACGAGTTACCAAAGTACAAAGTTAAATAAAGCATTCAAACAGGTGAGCCAAATTTAAAAAAGCGTGGACAATACGAAATTGGCCCTTCATGGCATTAATAAAGATATATACATGAATAATAGAATGATAAAACAGTAGAACTGAGGTCTGAAAAAATATCGAATACACGAAAATAAAATCAAGCATTAGACAGCCGTAAATAAAATTTCAAGAGAAAGTTTGTGGCGATTACAGCGATCCCTGCAGTTCCTAACCTGAGGGGTACAGAGGTGTTGTATTTACCATATTCGCAGCCATATTACGATCAATTAACTTTTAAGGGAATGAGGTTGGAATGAGTTGGAATAACTCGTTCGCAGAAGGCTTAACCGCCCGTGTTTATTTTCGGAGACCCTCCTGTCGGCCCTCATTTGGTCCATCGGGGAATTGGAATAAATCGTTGGTGAGGGAATTAAATCGGAGCCATCCGTGAGGGCAGTGGAATACAGTCATTGATATGATTACGAGAAAAAAAATGTTTATGTAACTAACAGATTTGTTTGAGCTGGAATTAGGGGGAGATATTCAGCGCGTATTGATTAAAGGATTCGTTGAGTTGGGGGCGGGATACGTTCACCCCGTCGTTTCAATCGCCTTTTTGCGCTAAATGACTTCAATATGTGTCCCGCTATTTGTGGAAGCTGCTTCGTATCAAGTACCCAATTTCTTGCCTTAGACTTTAAGTAGTAATCGTATAAGCAGTGCCCAGTGCTCCCAAAGCTTGGGTGTTGTCAAGGGCTTTGCACAACGGCCTTCTGTGCCCCTGGCTTTGATTCCCCTTGAATCAGGGGAAAGTCGGCCTCACTTTCCTGTCACTAGCGAATTTGCATTTAGCTTTCGTTGAATCAATTACATATTTATTTGTTTTCAGAAACTACCTGGTCTCACTTGTCATTCACTTCGGTATTTGTTGTTGTTTATTTCTTCGCTTTCTCTCTTATTATTCTACTTTACTCTCATGTTTATATACAAATTTATATATATAGTTATAATATTTTTGGATTCCTGCTAGTCAGATCTGGTTCCTTCCCCCAAAAAATGCCTGCAAAAAATAATAATAATAATAATAATAATAATAATAATAATAATAATAATAATAATAATAATAATAATAATAATAATAATAATAATAATAATAATTTCCAAAGATGTGTTATTTAAGATTTAAGAAATAAGATACTACTTTAAGAGAGGAATAACTGGGGCTGAAGCATTAACTTGGAGCCAAGTATGTGGATTAAGTTTTTCTTCAACTTTAAAAAGATTAAGCCTTCATTTTTATTTATTTTTAGTCGAATTTTCTTTTGACAGAATAATAATAACTTTTTTTGCCAGCAAATTCAGGTACAAGAATAAACTACTATGAGATTCAGGGCCTCTGTAACACGGTTTTTTCGCAATAACTTTTTATCTATGCATTTCATAAATATAACGCTTATCCAAAATACATATTATATCTACACACAAATTTTGACTGTATTCTGCATTACGTAGGTTGAATAAATTTGGTACTTATAATGTAAAAGTGACCTTTTTTGAAGACGGGCCAACTTACTCAGAGAAAAGGTTTCGAACGCACTCGTTACGTAACTTATGACAGCATTTCTTCCCTCTTTCTCGATGGATGATTGGCTATACGTAACGAAGGCTAGACCTCTGGCAACAATGACATACAAATTTAAATACAAGCAAAGCAGTACACCTTTATGAACTCTCCACTTCTCCACTGATAATTGTCATAATGAACAAACCAACAAAATATGTTAATAAATACAAAAACACTTCGATTATTAGTCTAACTCCCAAAAATAGGTTTCCTAAGAAATTACAGTCTACTTTGTAGGTCACAATCAGATTGACAAGATGTATGGAATAGTTGGTAATTTTCAAAAACATAGTAGACAAGTTTGATTTGATAACTGCTATATCCAATGTCAAGCAATTTTTATTTATTGGCTATCTACCTATTTACTGAAAAAAAAAATAGCCGGTACCGTATATTGGCTTTAAACCTTCACCAATAATTATCGTCAGAATGATGACTTCATGAGGCTCCACCCACTTTCGCCTCGTTATAATTCAGGATAACACTGAAGGCTACCATGGGCACTGTTGGATTAGAAAATTTAACATCTGTCTATAAAAACAAATTTCTCGATTAGTTGTAAGAAGTGCTAAATGATCCTCAAGGATCCCAGCAGTTGGCCTAAACGTTTAATTCATGTATATTACTGCTATACTGTTGCGGCACTACTGCTACAGTAGTATTACTACGCTAGCGCTGATACCCCACCCACATCTATGTATCGTTCCGCCATTGGGTTTCAGAGTCGATGGAGTTTCTGTTTGGTGGATGGGCGGGGCAACATTTCGTCAAAAGGTGTGTTTACCTTGCTTACGTAATGAATGTTTTTCGACTCTTGGCTCGTAATCATTGGCCATGATGTCGGCTAAATCATTTTTTACTCTATAAAAATTAAAACTATCGGGTTTAGGTTATTGATAATGCTGACAAAATTTGTGTGTGGTTGTAAAATATACATATGTCAACTTTCAGCTACATCCGATGCTTTGACAAGGAGCAAAGTCCACAAAACCGTGTTACAGAGACCCTGAATCTCATAGTAGTCTAACAACTGACGTAAAAAGACGTCGTGGTAATGTTGTATTCCTTTTCCATCAATATTACGTAATTCTGAAATGGAATTCATAATCTTTGTTTCGTAAGATCGGTGATGACGTTCTTATTATACGTCATCGCTTGTATATTTAGTTTTCTTTTTACCTCACCTTGTCAGTGCTCATAAGTTAAAGAATAAAAGGTTTACTGCCTTTTACCATTGCTGTATTTTACCGGCGTATATTGTTGTTTATCGTATGTATCATCACCCAGTTGATATTTACTTATTTCTCATTTATGTATCGTTTACTTGTTCTCTCCTCTTTCTCATACGGGATTTCGGTTGTGTAGAAAATTGCCTTTCTTTTAGTACATTTTCCATATTTTTCACAATGTTTCCCTTCCATGCCAATAAAAGAATGTTCAAGTAGCTCATGCATAAGATAGGTCAGCTTGAACTATATTTTATTATTATTATTTTTTTTTTTTCTATCACAGTCCTCCAATTTGACCGGGTGGTATTTATAGTGTGGGGTTCCGGGTTGCATCTTGCCTCCTTAGGAGTCCATCAGTTTCCTATGTGCGCCGTTTCTAGGAGCACACTCATCTGCACGAGTCCTGGAGCTTCTTCAGCCTCTAGTTTTTCTAGATTCCTTTTCAAGGTACTTGGGATCGTGCCTAGTGCTCCTATGATTATGGGTACAATTTCCACTGGCATATCCCATATCCTTCTTATTTCTATTTTCAGATCTTGATACTTATCCATTTTTTCCCTCTCTTTCTCTTCAACTCTGGTGTCCCATGGTATTGCGACATCAATGAGTGATACTTTCTTCTTGACTTTGTCAATCAACGTCACGTCTGGTCTGTTTGCACGTATCACCCTATCCGTCCTGATACCATAGTCCCAGAGGATCTTTGCCTGATCGTTTTCTATCACTCCCTCAGGTTGGTGCTCGTACCACTTATTACTGCAAGGTAGCTGATGTTTCTTGCACAGGCTCCAGTGGAGGGCTTTTGCCACTGAATCATGCCTCTTTTGTACTGGTTCTGTGCAAGTGCCGGGCATTCGCTTGATATGTGGTTTATGGTTTCATTTTTCGTATTGCACTTCCTACATATGGAGAGATGTTATTTCCGTCTATCGTTCTTTGAACATATCTGGTTCTTAGGGCCTGATCTTGTGCCGCTGTTATCATTCCTTCAGTTTCCTTCTTTAGCTCTCCCCTCTGTAGCCAATGCCATGTGTCATCGCTGGCTAGTTCTTTAGTCTGTCTCATGTATTGTCCGTGCATTGGTTTATTGTGCCAGTCCTCTGTTCTGTCTGTCATTCTCCTGTCTCTGTATATTTCTGGGTCTTCGTCTACTTTTATTAGTCCTTCTTCCCATGCACTCTTTAGCCACTCGTCTTCACTGGTTTTCAGATATTGCCCCAGTGCTCTGTTTTCGATGTTGACACAGTCCTCTATACTTAGTAGTCCTCTCCCTCCTTTCTTTCGTGTTATGTATAGTCTGTCCGTATTTGCTCTTGGGTGTAGTGCTTTGTGTATTGTCATATGTTTCCTGGTTTTCTGATCTATGCTGCGGAGTTCTGCCTTCGTCCATTCCACTATTCCTGCGCTGTATCTGATTACTGGCACTGCCCATGTGTTTATGGCTTTTATCATATTTCCGGCGTTGAGTTTTGACTTGAGTATCGCCTTGAGTCTCTGCATATATTCTTTCCTGATCGTGTCCTTCATCTCTTGGTGTTTTATATCCCCTCCTTCCATTATTCCTAGGTATTTGTATCCTGTCTCATCTATGTGTTTGATGTTGCTCCCATCTGGTAGCTTTATCCCTTCAGTTCTCGTTACTTTGCCTTTTTGTATGTTGACTAAGGCGCATTTTTCTATTCCAAACTCCATCCTGATGTCCCCAGATACAATCCTTACAGTCTGGATTAGGGAATCTATTTCCTTGATGCTCTTACCATACAGCTTGATGTCGTCCATGAACATCAGATGGTTGATTCTGTTGCCTCTTTTCTTGAGTTGGTACCCAGCATCCATCTTCTGTAGTACTTTTGTCATGGGAATCATGGCTACTACGAAGAGTAGTGGGGACAGTGAGTCGCCCTGGAAGATCCCTCTCCTGATATTAACCTCTGCTAGTCTTATTCCAGAGCTTGTAAGTATTGTATTCCAGTTGCGCATTGTATTTTTGAGGAAGCTGATGGTGTTTTCCTCTGCCCCATATATTTTCAGGCATTCTATTAGCCATGTGTGTGGTATCATGTCGAAGGCTTTCTTATAGTCTATCCATGCCATGCTTAGGTTGGTTTTCCTTCTCCTACTGTTCTTCATTACCATTTTGTCTATCAGGAGCTGGTCTTTTGTGCCCCTGCACTTCCTTCTGCAGCCTTTCTGTTGGTGGGGGATGGTGTTTGTCTCCTCTAGGTAATTGTATAGCCTTTCACTGATGATACCTGTTAGTAACTTCCACATTATTGGTAGGCAGGTGATAGGCCTGTAGTTACTGGCTATATTTCCCTTACTCTTGTCTTTTTGTACTAAGGATGTTCTTCCTGTGGTCATCCATTTGGGTGCTTGGTGATTTGAGATACAATGCTGGAGTTGTTCTGCTATTCGTGGGTGTAGGGCCTTGAAGTTTTTGAGCCAGTATCCATGGACTTCATCGGGACCTGGGGCTTTCCAGTTTGGCATTTTCTTTAGTTGGTGTCTGACTGTCTGTCGTGATCTCTGTGAATCTTTGTTTTATTCTCCCTGTTTCTTCTTCCTTGACTTCCTGGAGCCATGTTGCATGTTTGTTGTGTGATACCGGATTGCTCCATATGTTTTCCCAGAGTCTCTTACTTGGTTCGGCTTCAGGAATTTCTGGGTGGTTGTCTTCCCCTCTTAGTTGGCTGTATAGTCTTTTCTGGTTGGTTCCGAATAGTTTGTTCTGTTGGTATCCCTTATTCCTGTTCATGTACCGTTGGATCTTATGTGCTTTGGCCTTAAGCCTCTGTTTTACATCTTCTATTGTGTTGTTTAGTCCCCTCTCCTGTACTTTGTATTTCTCGTTGAGTTCCTCCCTTGTTTTCTTGCTTCTTAGCCATTTTTCCGCCATCTCTTTCAGTTTACTCAAGTCAGATCTCATCACCATGATTTGCTTTTCCAGGCGCCTTTTCCAAGGAGGTTGCTGTTTTGGTTTCTGTTGGGTTGGTTGTGCTGGTGGTGTTGGTGTTCGAATCCCCATCAGTTCTGCTACTAATCTTGCTCCTGCATATACCAAGTTATTTGTTTCTGTGATACTGGTGGTGTGTATTATGCCCATTATTTCATTGACCTCACTTGTTTTCTCCCTTAATTTCTTGGTGTTGTAGGCTTTCATGGAGGGGATCTTTGTTCTCTCTGTATCTGGCTCCATCCATTGTCTAATCTTTTCTACCCATTCCGTCCTCTCTGTTACTTCGTCGGTGTTTCTTCGTGTGTCGTTGTTTGATACCTCATCCTCCCTGTCGTCTTCTGTGGCATCGTCTCTCAGTTCGTCTTCGTGTAATTCGTTGTCGTGTGACATTTCCCTTTCTAGTTCTTCTCTTTCTGTTGGGGAGAGCCAGTTGTTTTTCTTTATGTTCCTTGCTTATTATTATTATTATTATTATTATTATTATTATTATTATTATTATTATTATTATTATTATTATTATTGTTGTTGTTGTTGTTGTTGTTGTTGTTGTTATTATTCAGAGGCTGAAACTTATTTATATAGAACAAATCCACAGGGGCCATTGACTCGCAGTTCAAGCTTCCAAAAAATATGGTGTTCATTGGGAAGAAGTAAGACGAGGTAAAAGGAAATATAGAATGAAGAGACCCAACTTATTAACAAAAAAAAATCAATTAATTAATTAACTAACAAACATAAAAATATATTAAAATGCAAGGAGAATAGTATTAGAGTAGTAATGTACGGAACCTTATGCTTGAACTTCTGACGTTCCAATTGCACAACTTCCTCTGGGAGGCTGAAGTTCCACAGTCTAACAGTGTGAGGAGTAAAGGACCCCAGGAACAGAGAAGTTCGGCGGCGAGGAGGAACATTTGCCGCATATTGGTGCTGCTGTTCAACGAATCTGGTTGCTCCCGGCAGATAAAGGAGTTCAGGGATCAGTTGTGAACGTGAAAGATCTCTGTTGAAATACAACTTACGAAAAAGTGACAAACAAGAGACCATCCGTCGATGGTCCAAGTCATAACTAGTACTATTAGGAAATAGACACCTACCACCTCGAACCACTCTAACTAAAATAGATAAATCTCTGGCCGAAGCAGACATCCACACCGGAGAGCAGTGTTCTAGTATAGGGAGTAAGAATGATCTAAAATTAGCATGCTAGCTAACTGTAATATAATGTATTGAAATTGGACGCGAAACTTCGACATTCATCAGGGAATGAGTGTTGACGGTGGGAGTAAGTGAATTGTACGGATTCTGTAACCGTCGGGATGACATTGGAAAGCAACTATTTAAATATAATACGCATCACTTGTCGGGTGTAATAGTAAATTTATAATAATCAGTCTTGTATACAAATATATTCATGCGTTGTTGAAAGACACACATGCATGTATAATAAGTATATGCAGATGTACCATAGGAAATATATGTGTGTATACGCCACGTGTAATTGGGCCTTTAAGCATATGTAATATGTGTGTGTTGTGTTTGTGTGTGTGTGCATATATATATATATATATATATATATATATATATATATAGTATATATATATGCTTAAAATCCCAGTTACACGTGATGTATACATACAGATGTATTTCCTGTGGTCCATCTGCATATGCATATACATATATGTAGGTGTTCTTTCAACAACGCATGAATATATTTGTATACAAATATATTCATATAGGTATACATATGTATATAGGTATGACATATATATAAATGTATATATATATATATGTATATTAATATTAGAGAGAGAGAGAGAGATCGAGAGAGAGAGAGAGAGACGAGAGAGAGAGAGAGAGAGAGAGAGAATTCTTAGCATGCTGCTTTACCCAACTCTTTTTAACACGCTGTTTATCTGAGAATGTACTGTAAACAGGTTAAAGATATGAATATTCTCTTTTGAAATATGTATGGTCTCCTTCCAACATATCCAGAAATCGAATTCAGACACTCTACCATTTAGCCAGCAGGGAAGATGGTGATACAGATGGTGATGCTGATGTTGTTGGTAAGGAGGGAGATGATAATAATAATAATAATAATATTCTTTATTTCAGCCCAGGGCCATATATACATGGAATATATAAGGTAGAGGCACTGCAGTAGATACGCACAGTCTAGATACACAAGGTAAAATTATAAAAATGATAATTGGCAATATCGGAAAGGACCTTCCTATCATCAGAACCTATCATCTTTAAGAAGAAACAACTCGATTGAATCTATTCCAGCTAACTAAAGCGAGAAACTCCCACGTGACCAGCGACGACCAGCGTAAATATTGCGACAAAAACTTCGGGTGACTAATCCATTACGTAACCATTTGATTAATCCTTTTGATGTGGCTTGCTTCGGGGCGCTCATCCCGTAGCAAACGTAAGAGATGAAAGACAAAAAAGCTGACTCATAAAGCTAATTGAGTCTTTTACTTCAATGGCTTTTATATATATATAAATTCATTCTTACTCTGGAAACTTAAAGAATGTCGAGATGTAATGTTTGGTTTTAAAGGTTGCGTTACTTAATGGTTTGCACTGGCTTGGCGTTTTTACTATTATGCTCATTAGTATCAGTAACATAATTTATTGTTATTACGGTTAATATTATTGAACATACTACTTTTCAATATTGGTGTATTTAGATGTATGTTGATGATTTACATATAGTCTCAACGATTTCCTATCATGTCTTTGTATTTACTTGTTAAAAATGTATATATTTCTTTCTTCGTCATGACCACCATTATGATCCTTTATTTTTGCTACAAATACTCATAAGTAAACTTTTGATTAACGATGCGTCGTAATCTGTCGTGATTTTAATATGCTCCTTTTTTTAACATTGTAAGTGTTCATTTCATATATTCCCTGATGGATCATGTTGTTATAATTGCCGTTACATTTTGTGACATAGCTATCACCTTGTACTTTAAATATCTGTATGTTTTAATTGAAGCGTGCTTTAAAGGGTGTAGATTTTAATCTATGCATATTTTAATCGATGTAGACCACTTATATTTATCGGTTAAAATCAGCAATGGTCTCATTCCCTCTTCTTTTATTTGGGTTCCATTCTTTCTTCTTCTTTTTTTATGCATGATGTAAATCAAGATAACCTGTATCAGTCGCTTATTTCAATGATCTTTGCGTATGATAGTCATCTTATAACCCGAAATAGCATTACCAGTCTCTCACTCTCTCTTTCTCACGGTCTGCCTAAAAAATTTAAATTCTCTCTCTCTCTCTCTCTCTCTCTCTCTCTCTCTCTCTCTCTCTTTAATTGTGGTTTCGAAATTCTCTCTCTCTCTCTCTCTCTCTCCTCTCTTCCCCTTTTTTCCTTCTTTTGTTGGTTTCTTTTAAATTGGGTTTCGAAAATTCTCTCTCTCCTCTCTCTCTCTCTCTCTCTCTCTCTCTCTCTCTCTCTCTCTCTCTCTCAGTTGTTTTCTCTGTACATTAAGGACGATTTGATTACCTTTGTCTTTCTTAAACAGTCATGCACAATATTTATTACCAGGTCAATGGATTTGTCTCTTTTCACACATCTGTTGCCTGTGTCGACTCTCATTTTGTTCTGAATTGAAAAACCTCTCGAAAGCATTTTGAAAAATGGAAAATAATTCTCCAGAAAAGGAAAGGGAGCGGTATTCATAAAAGCTTTCAGCAGCGCAATATCAGAGAAATATAGACTCTTTATACGGACTGAGGTAAAACTGTGTTCTTTTTATTTCTTTGTTTTCCATCGGTAATTGTCTCTTTTACTATTCAATTGGCTTCAGTCCTTATAAAGTTAACAAGGCATTTTGGGATGTTTGCATAACAACCGAGAAAAAGCCTTTAAAGCAGATACGTCACAGTATGATAATTTTGCGCTTTGCCAGTAACAAGTGAGTCCCTGAGCTCCTGTGCAGTTTTACATTATTTACTGAAAGTTTTGAGAGAGAGAGAGAGAGAGAGAGAGAGAGAAGCGAGAGGATGAGAGATGAAGACGAGAGAGAGAGAGAGAGAGGAAAAAAAAAAGGGGAGGAGCGATAATACATGACTACCCTTTTAACTAAATACCACTTTGCATATGTTCATATTAAAGGTTAAAAGGAGCTGTTTCTGTTCCCACCAAATACTAGCTGCATCGTGTAAGGGAATGGTAATTTGTTAAATATATTATATTAATATATATGATATATATAAATATATAATAATATTATAATATTGTATTATATTATTTATCTCTCTAATAACATACATAATAATATATATCATATATCTTTATATATAATATATAATAGGGAATGTAGTGTCATATATAGTGTGTGTGTATGCATGCATGAATTTATAGATGGACACATGGATTGAAGGAGGTGTTTGAACTGAAGAGTCAGTTATCTGGTGCATCTGTGTGGGATGTTGCAGAAGTTGCAGATACCAGCAGGTTAAAATAAGTATTGTTTTAATTTTGTCCGTATTGACAGAACTATTGCAGCCTGAAGTTTAAATACGTAAGAGAACAAAAATTGCAGTTTGTTCAAGGGATGACTACCCAACTTTGGCACCAGGTCCGTTCAGCGAAGGGTTGCATCCTCCCCACCCCCTTCCTAGATTAGGCAAATTGTGTAACAATAGTGTGCAATAATTGAGAGTCAGTTATTACAATCCATCTCTTGCCAGTTGCCCAAGACCACAGGACTGTTCAGTTTGTATTTTTAGTGCAGGGTAATTTCTTATCTCCCACTTCATCTTTTCACTAATGCATTTACTCACTGAAGTGACGAGTGAACTATCCTAAGAGTGCAAACTTTCATTGCAAAGACACTGAATTTCAGTTTTTTACCAAGAGGAGTTGTTCTCGTACCTAAATAGTATACTGTATACTCTTACCAGATTCAGAACCTCTTGGAAATGACAGCCAGTGCTCGTCTTGTGTTCTGTGCCTTTTTGCAATATTTTGTTAGGCCGTTTTTCACTCCTTATCGCAAGGCTTTTCCTTGTTCTAACCACTGACTAGTTTACCTTTCCCTTTTTCTAATTTCTCCTCTATATTCTGAAATTATCTGTCTTTTTAGTGTCTTTCATTCCACCCAGCTTTTATGGCAAAAAATAGTGTAAGATTCCAAGATAAATGAAATCAGAATGCGGATCTTAACTGATAAAGTTATCTTAAAAACAAGCAACTCATAGTAATGACAACAAAGTAATAACTGTAAGTCAATTTTGTAAAAAAAAAAAAAAAAAAAAAAAAAAAAAAAAGACGGGTAATTTAAAGATGGGAGGGTGGACGAAGCCAGATTATGAAATACGTAAATGAAAAAATACATAAAAACTTACCCAAATTTCTTGATTAAACCCGTTATGTGTGAAACAACAGATAGATAAATCAAAACTGTATCTTTTACATCATATGAGCAGGTTGCTTTTGAAGTTTTATGTTCAGCAATTCATCTTTGATTCAACAGATAAAGTATGAACGTAATTATAGCCGATGTATTTTTTTCTATAGGGCACCCTTTAATACGTGAACGGCGACTTGCTGATATATATATTATATATATATATATATATATATATATATATATATATATATGTGTGTGTGTGTGTGTGTGTGTGTGTGTGTGTATAAATATATATGTGTGTATGTGTGTGTGTGTGTGTGCAAACGCACACTAAGTTTTGTACATTTTCATGGGTACAGCGAAAGAATAATTTTTCAGGTTGATATGTTATTATTGAAATCATTTATTCTGCCGCTGTCGTTGAATGAAACCATAATATTTTCTAAATAAAAATTATTAGAGATGCTAGCATGGGATTTCATCGTTAGTTGTCCTGTGGGTACATTGTTGAATATGTGTTTGTATGTGTGTGCGTGTGTGCATGCGCACGCGCGTATCCGAGCGAGATAATCCTGATATAGTTGTAATTAATGTCTTTTTATCATCTGTCACAGATAACGGATTGATATTTCGATAAGGTTTCCTAAACACCAAGAGAGAGAGAGAGAGAGGGAGAGAGAGAGAGAGAGAGAGAGAGAGAGAGAGAGAGAGAGAGAGAGAGAGAGAGAGAGAGAGAGAGAGAGAGACCAACTGGCAACAAGAGCAGAGCATCATATATCAAGAAATGAAACCGTAAGAGCGGAAGAGCGAATTTTGGCTTCATCTGGGTTCATTGTCTGTGACCTTGTGCCCTGATCTCGGGTTTGGTGTATTTTCCTTCGTCTGCTTCTTTTTCTTCTTCGCTCCCAATGATATGAGAGTTTTTTCTTTTTCCTACAGTACTCTTAATATTCTTTTTTTTTATACCAGATTTATCCTCTTTGTAGAAATGATCTCGTCTTGTCGGTACTATTCAAATCTAATCAGCAGACTGCATGCATGAGCAGTGATGTTAAGATTCCTTTATCTTTTATCTTTTGCCACCTACTTCACGGATTATTTACCCATTTCGAACGATCAGAGATAATTTACACACAATCTTATCATCACTTTGAGAACGTCGTTTTTCTGCTTTTATTTTACTTTCTTTCCTCGCAAAACTTTCTAGAGGAGTTAGCCTTGCGCAAAGACCCAATCCATTAGATTTTGGGGCGATTCGGACAGTGATCCGGATTCAATGGGCCGGAAATGGGCCTGCATTGCGGAGATAGTTTTTTTTTCCGAGTGTCTTCTGTTTTTAATGATCATTATTGTAGCTGCTGTTGCTGTAATTATTATTGTGTGCTGATATAAGACACGTATTTCGTCTTCAGGGTAATGGTTCATAAAACTTGCTTGCTTCTCGGTCTGTGTGTCTGTCTCTTCTTTCTGTCCCTTGTGGGAATCTTCGGTGTCTTTTAACCTTTTCTCCTCGCTAACCGTATCCATTTTTTAAGATTTGTCTTACATATTTGTTCGCATGTTTTGTTACTAATACGCCCTTGCCTGGAATAGTCTCCATACTCCTCGTTGATTCCTCGTCGCTCTCTGCTATTCTGTGATAGTTTTGAATTCTTTATGCAATGCCGTTTTAAGTTTAAGAAAATTAGAAAAAATATTATTCTATCAGTCAACTTTAAAGGTAATATCCACTTACTCATTTTCCCACTATGAAAAGCTGGCTCAGCAAAAGTTTCTCTCTGTTCTTTCCCATGATAGAATTTGCACTGAAAAGAGGACGATGACTTGATTGTTTATTCGCTTTCGTAAATTGTCCTTAAACTATGCAAATGACGAAGGAGAAATGTGCTGTCGAGTAAGATTTACCAGACAATTTCGTACTGACGGTTCAGGGAGTGAGAGGATTGAAACAAAAACGATACCACTCAAGTTTCAGTTCCCCCTTGATTATTTTGCTGAAGATGAAAAGCTTTTGTTGTTAAATAACCTCTGGCCAAGTGTAAAGGACCCACTTTCATGAACATAAACAGATTGGCAAGGAAAGGAGAGTTCGTCAAAGGTGAGACAGGGTAGAGGTATATCGAATATAACTGGAAACGCAAAAAGATAGTTTAACTTTGCTGAAAAAGTAGAAAGATTGGGCGTAATGGACATAAATTTCTATGTATGAATATCAATATATATATATTATATATATATATATATATATATATATATATATATATATATACATACATACATATATATACTATATATATATACACGCACATATTATATATATATATATATATATATATATATATATATATATATACACACATACACACACACACATACATATATATATATATATATGTGTGTGTGTGTGTGTGTGTGTGTGGTGTGTGCGCGTGTATCTTTATAACCTGTTTTGAACACAATTCCTCATCAAGAACATGTTCATTGAAATTATTTTGTGATATTTGTCCAAGCAACGTTAAGTTACCCCGCCCTCTTGACGTTAAACATGTTTTTATCTACGCTTTCTCCAAATTATGAATTATATAAGAAAAAAAATCACTTTAATGAAAGAAAATTGCCCCAGAAGGAACATGTTCTCCCGCCATCAAAGACATTGGGTCGCGCAGCAACAACTAGGAGAAAAAAGAAAAAAAAAGGTCAGATGAAAACCTTTTCAAGGTCATCAGGCGAAAGATATTGAGGTGTCCATCGCGATACAAGCTCAGCTTTACCCAGAATTTGCTTTCATGATATAATAAGCCAAATCGTTCTCAAAATAGCAAGTAGCACGGCATCAATAAACATGACTTGGGTACTCACAGGACTGGGGACGGAAGACAGAGCTTTCAACTAAGGAAGTAATTGATGCTGCATCGAATTTAAGACAAACCGTCAATTGCTCTGTTGTGCAATTATATGAACTCTGGAATTTTTTCATAAATATCCAAAGTGAAAATTGCATCTCTTAAATTCTGTTTGCGTGGACATAACCTCGAGAAAGGGTAAGTGATGAACAGGCCATACGCACGGCCTCACGCATGTGCAGCCAAATGCGCATGCACGAGTATCCGGATTAACGATGATTCTAGTGCGTCCTGTTCAGACTCCCATACATCCAGTAGTCCCTGCATAGTCCCTTCGGAAAGAGTAAACCAGTTTCAGGGGCCTCCTTCGCTTGTTGAGTCCGTATTTATAAAAAGGCTTCAAAGCACGTGTCGTTGTTAGTTACTCTTAATATTATTATTATACTAATTTGACAATAACGCCCGGTATGATCATTCAAATGCAAAAGATATTTATTCTGACAGATGAAATGCTTATTGTATTTCAGGTGATCTTGTGTAAAAAAAAAAAAAAAAAAAAAAAAAAAAAAATATCTGGGCACAACAGAAATCGTTTTCTTTTATTACTCTTATCATTATCATCAGCATCAACTAAATTGAATTATCCTTTTAAACATATCAGTATCACCGAGGGGTACGCTTAAATGGTCGAATTTTGTCGTCATCATCTGATCGCTGCCTGAGTTTTAGTGTCAGCGTTTCCTATTTTCAATGGAACAAATCGAGGAAGGTCTCTAACTGATTCTTTGATAGTGATTGATCAATGATAAACTTGCAATGATAGTTTCAGCATTGTTCGCTGAGGAACCTCTGTTGTCTAATTGTTAAAAATTACCTCAAGTCTTTCACAGGGTGAATGGTTGTCACCAATGCCACTTATTGGATTGTTTTTTTTACCTTGATGAGGACTTTCTTCAACTAAGCTTCTTGTATTTATTTATTTTATTGTTTGCAGCGTGCTGAGCCGGTCATTTACATCAGAGAACACATGAATAGTGATTCTTACATACATTTTAAATATATCACTCATCAGAATTGATATGAGGTTGCCTCGAAATGTTTGATCTGTCTTATTATTCAAATCTCTTCATCAGAAAATTATGATTCCTAAATCTATGTCTATGGTTCCCGGCAATTGTCGCTTCTTCCATGTCTATAATGTTTATTTATATATATATTATATATATATAATATATATATTATATTATATATATATAATATATACACACATATACATATGTGTATATGTGTATATATATATATTTTTTTTTCCTTTTATTAATCTTCCAAAATTTCTTAATGAATCGCATTAAAATCAAGCTTTATATAGTTGACTTCTTAACTACAGAGACAATTTCTTATCAAAACCAGTTTAACATTTCTCCATATTTCACTGCATTTCACTGCGAGATGTGGGTGAGGGTAAGGATTTACATATATTTTGATATGATACGGAAATATGGATGAATTCAGTAAAAATATCCACCAATACTGACTTTTTTTCAGTGAAAAGCTATGGCAGGCAATAATGGAAGCACAGTATTGTCATGCAGTTTTCCAGCCCTGTATTGAACTGCGGCTTCTTTTGCATTTTTGTTTTCGATCTTCGTCATATTATAATTATGGTCCAAACGGTTTAGGTGTCCGAATTTTTTCACATTTATTATTCCATATGGTCTTAATTAGTTTAATATTTTATTACTTTTTCCATGTTTTAATCGTGTGTTTATCAGAATGTTTTGACTACAGTTGTTAGTGTTTTTTATCATTAAATAATTATTAATACTAAAAGATAGAAATATAGTTCCACTGAGAAGCATTAAGCACTGTAGCTGTTAAGAAAAGTGCTTTTCGCTGATTCAGGTTTGTAAGAAGCATTCTTTAACGTACTAGAATTTACACGGCTGGGATAGTGACAGATGACAGGTAACGCACAATTAGTCTCTCTCTCTCTCTCTCTCTCTCTCTCTCTCTCTTTTTGCGCGCACGAGTTTTATCCTCAGTATTAAGGATAATATTCAGAGCTAAATTATTCGTCAAAAGCCACGTTGCCTGGTCATTCTTTCAAGTACTGGTATTAAGTATTTACCTGTTGTATTTGTAGTTTTAATATGGCATAAATTCACGAAATTGCCTTGCACTTTTCCACTTAGCCATGGTGAAGCACACTGTTTATATAAAGCGCTTGCTGTCTTTTTTTTAATGTTAAAAAAATAAAAAGTTAAATATAAACCTCATGAAATTTTAAAAGTATTTCTGTGTCTTTCTAAAACACTTGAAATAAAGATGAATTACTGCTTTTATGGAAGTGAGAGATGCTGAGGTTATCAGTTGCATGAGACCATTTAATTTCAGACACTTTTTTCCATTTTTCCTATTCTCTCTCTCTCTCTCTCTCTCTCTCTCTCTCTCTCAGTAGGAAGACAAAGGTGGGAACGGAACGGTCTGTTGTTCCAGCATTGTATTTTTGAAAAGCATTAAAAGTTGTTTATCACTATTCATACCATGGTTAGAGACTTTGGATAGATTTTATGAGGCCTTTTATTACCCAGCCAATAAGTTATAGACAAAAAGCAGTTTGTTTGAAAAGTCGTTCAGGAAATGTCAAACGCAGTAGAGCCTCCCTATGACTCAGTAATGATTTTCATGCAGATTGATAGCAGCCTATTAGATTGAAAGATCTAAAATAAGCCATGTGAAACCAAGGAAACTGTATGTGGGAATTATCTCTTCTTGCTGATATATTATTATTATTATTATTATTATTATTATTATTATTTCAGTGGATGTAACCTATTCACATGAAACAAGCAAGCAGGAGCCATAGACTTGAAATTCAGTCTCCAAACAGTGTTGGTTTCAACCTCCCACCACAGGCCCCACACAGCAGCAGTAACTGATCATGATACAGAGCCAGTGACTTTTCATTGCCCTGGGGGAGACGCGAACCCGCGACGTCTGACCGGCGTACTCGACGCTGACCACTATACCAGCGGACCAATATCATATATCTTTGTTAGGCTTCACTTTTTTCAGCTATGGAAAGGGACATTTTACATTGTAAGAAACATATTTGAAAAGACGATAATTTTATAGATTATTTCAAATGAAAGTGTATTCATACTGAATGATAATAGCCATAGTAATGTCTGTTAATTGTGGCCTGTATCACAGCTCTGAGTTACAGATAAGCATTCACTGGTTTCTAGTATCAGTGTCAAACTCTGATGTCTTAAGAATCTTTTTACATGAGAGAGAAAATGCAATTTTTCCCCTTTATTTTTATCGTTGTTCCAAGCAAGTATCACCTCCCGTGTTAAAGGGAATGCAGTAGTGGAGGGCCTTTACATGAAACCTTTTACATGTGTTAGAGGGAATGCAGTAGTAGAGGCCCTTTACATGAAACCTTTTACACGTGTTAGAGGGAATGCAGTAGTGGAGGCCCTTTACATGAAACCTTTTACACGTGTTAGAGGGAATGCAGTAGTAGTAGAAGCCCTTTACATGAAACCTTTTACACGTGTTAGAGGGAATGCAGTAGTGGAGGCCCTTTACATGAAACCTTTTACAACTTCGGAATTGTTGTTGAAGGAGCGGTTCTTTTCTCGGCTCTCGTTATTGTTTGAGCAGGGCCGTTTTCGCCAGCTATGAGGATTTACTTGGAATCAATGGAAAGAAAGTTGCCTCCACTTTGACAACAATTCACATTTCTGATATTTATCTTTGCCTCTTATTTTTTTTTTTTTTTTTTTTTTGAACTTGTCTGCTGAAGGTTTGCGTTTTCTCAACAACATTCCAGCTCGACTCTTGTGGTTTATGATTTTTTTACTTATGTCCCAACGTTTTATCTATTTATATTTTGAAAATGATAAATAATTGCTAAGGAGGAGGAGGAGGAAGTTATACTCCATATAATACCAATGAAGCCATGCATGTTTCATCTCTATTTTAGTTGCATGACTAAGAATTTTCTTAGTCCCAACTTGAGACACTAAGCCTTAACCAACTCGAAGTTACAGAATGCGCAATGGTATAATATAACTTAATACCTTTATAAATTTAAATGAATTAGTTTTGGGATGACTGATGGATTGAGACTTATCTGGTGTTTTGATGTGTATTTGCTGTAATGAGAGGATTTTCAAATTACTGCAAATTTAAGCTGAAAAAAACATGACAAAATATTTTTCTAAGTAAACTAGTCTACCAAACACTTATCCAAAATTTAGTTTAATGATTGTAAGTGTGTGTGTAACAGAGTGCGCGTGCTTGCGTGCAATGTAAAGCTCTGATAATTGTCAATGATACCTATTTTATCTGAATGTACAGTAATATGAGCTGTCTGCATCCCAGTAAGTTTTCCTGGGGTGTTACAGACTCAGGAGCGAAACTTTTCTTTTAGTCGCTTTTGCCAAAGAATTATTTTTCCTCGTTGTTATGGCATAATGTCATTGCTCTCTTTTGTTCTGAGGAGTGACTGTTTTTCCAAAACTTCTAAAGATAGTGTAGATAGTGACAGTGCTGCTCACGCGTGAACTGTGTACATGAAATGCCTGTATACGTTGTATGCGATACGTCTGTGTGCATGATTTTAGAATACACAGTAGATACTAATCCATATTTGAACAAAATGATATACCATTCCCATTTTCTGTAAACTGCCCTGCTACTAATAAGGACGAATTTGTTTAAATAGCATTAATCCCTTTGGGAATCTACAGAGAGAGAGAGAGAGAGAGAGAGAGAGAGAGAGAGATCAGGAATGGCCGGCAGGCAGAGGAAAACCTCACAGGGAGAGAGAGAGAGAGAGAGAGATAGCTCGTGCTACTTTAATCTCAGCCTTTGGTGCTAAGTAAATAACCTCATCAACAACAACAACTACCACTTGAAAAGTGGGAGGGAAATTTTGTGGAGACAATAGGGTTAGGTGGTGGGTAGTAAGCTACCGAGAGAGAGAGAGAGAGAGAGAGAGAGAGAGAGAGAGAGAGATAGCTATCGACTGTTGTGTCTGTCAACAAAGCTTGTAAAGGGTGATGTGTGATGAGGAAGTCTTGCTTTAAGACGGTGCTACATTTCCCCTGCATAGTCCTACACTTACACCCATCCTCCCTTCCCCTACCTTGTCTTCCCCCACCCCCTCCCCTCCTCCCTATCCATTCCCTTCCACCCGTTACTCTTTCTCCTCCTGTCTGTCCTTACTACGATTTGTTTTCTCTTTTATTTAAAGAAATACATTTTAAAGTTCATTTTACAATTCAATACATATGCAATATATGTAATTTACGTACAAAGCTAACAAAAATATATAGCCATAATATTTTTCATAGATCAATATACTTAGATTTACTATGCGATATGGTAAATGTGAATTTGGTGTTCGGGTTTGGGAGTTGGGGAGGTGTTCGGGGGAGAGGGGGCTGGGTGTCGGTGAAGGGTGTAGGGAGTCCAGGAGTAGGACAAAGTCATGCTTGGAGAGAATAACTCCATAATATCCACTTTAAGGGAATGTGTTAATATGTAGTTTTATTCCGTAAATGAGACCGAGGATCGATGCAAATTTGGGCTCTCTCTCTCTCTCTCTCTCTCTCTCTCTCTCTCTCATACAATTTTTTACGTCATGCAGCATAATTCTTTCCAGGCTTATTTCCCGAGTAACAGTCCATTTGTAATGCGTTTTTTATGTGCCATTTACATTCATACAGTGTTTATTATTTTGCAAGTAATCCACACTAAAGTATTATTGAATACTACTAACGCGTGCATTTATGCCTGTTGAGTTATTTGATGCTTGTTTTATATATATATATATATATATATATATATATATATATATATATATATATATATATGTGTGTGTGTGTGTGTGTATATGTATATGTATATGTATGTATATGTATATACATACATATATATATATATATATATATATATATATATATGTATCTGTGTGTATGTAAGTATTATTTATGCATGTACGTATAGTGAATGTAGACATATATAAGTATTTGAAATGCTAATCGTATCAGTTTTATATGCTGCTTATGTACTAATTCTTGTTATTCATATTCTCATGTGATAATACATATACATACATACATATATATATATATATATATATATATATATATATATATATATATATGTGTGTGTGTGTGTGTCTGTGTGTCTGTCTGTCTGAGTGTGCGTGACCGCACATACACACACCCTGTGGCCAAAAGTAGCATATCGATCGTTTGTTATTCTTTAATATATATTATATATATATTAACTTTACTTTATCACTTATGCAATTAATACAATGACTAACAGGGCCTTATTGAAACTGAATGTTGCCTTGTAGTAAATCAGCAGCCTGTTCCATATTGATCATTATTCAAATCTAGTGAAGCTACCATGAAAATATTTTTACATAAGCTTTAAACATTAGGACAAAAAATCAACTTCTGAATTATATTCATGAGCCAGTACAGTTACTGTCGCAAATAACTGTTACTTCACAAACTACTATGAGATTCATAAATATAACGCTTATTCAGAATACATATTATATCAACACATAAATTTTGAGTGTATTCTGCACTACGTAGGTTGAATAAATTTGGTACTTATAATGTAAAAGTGACCTTTTTTGAAGACGGGCCAACTTACTCAGAGAAAAGGTTTCGAACGCACTCGTTACGTAACTTATGACATTTCTTCCCTCTTTCTCGATGGATGATTGGCTATACGTAACGAAGGCTAAACCTCTGGCAACAATGACATACAAATTTAAATGCAAGCAAAGCAGTACACCTTTATGAACTCTGTAACCTCTCCACTGATAATTGTCATAATGAACAAACCAACAAAATATGTTAATAAATACAAAAACACTTCGGTTATTAGTCTAACTCCCAAAATAAGTTTCCAAAGAAATTAGTCTACTTTATAGGTCACAATCAGATTGACAAGATGTAGGGAATACTTGGTAATCACCAAAAACATAGTAGACAAGCTTGATTTGATAACTGCTATATCCAATGTCAAGCAATTTTTATTTATTGGCTATCTACCTATTTACTGAAAAAAAATAGCCGGTACCGTATATTGGCTTTAAACCTTCACCAATCATTATCGTCAGAATGGTGACTTCATGAGGCTCCACCCACTTTCGCCTCGTTATAATTCAGGATAACACTGAAGGCTACCATGGGCATTGTTTGATTAGAAAATTTAACTTCTGGCTATAAAAACTAATTTCTCGAGTAGTTTTAAGAAAGGCTAAATGATTCTCAAGGATCCCAGCAGTTGGTCTAAACGTTTAATTCATGTATATTACTGCCTGCTATACTGTTGCGGCACTACTGCTACAGTAGTATTACTACGCTAGCATTGATACCCCACCCACATTTATGTATCGTTCCGCCATTCATAAAGTCTTTGGGTTTCAGAGCCGATGGAATTTCTGTCTGGTGGATGGGCGGGGCAACATTTAGTCAAAAGGTGTTTGTTTACCTTGCTTACGTAATGAATGTTTTTCGACTCTTGGCTCGTAATCATTGGCCATGGCGTCGGCTGGATCATTTTTGCTCTATAAAAATTTAAACTATCGGGTTTAGGTTATTGATAATGCTGACAAAATTTGTGTGTGGTTGTAAAATATACATATGTCAACTTTCAGCTACATCCGATGCTTTGACAAGGAGCAAAGTCCAAAAAACCGTGTTACAGAGACCCTGAATCTCATAGTAGGCTGAATACTGTAAGGGCACCCAGGAATGAATGAGATGGCAGCGAACAGTGATGAAGGTGGGATTGAATACCTGATCAGATTGTGTATAAGGCCTGATGATCACTGCACAGGTGTGGGAAATGCTTTTCAGTGAGATATATATATATATATATATATATATATATATATATATATATATATATATATATATATATATATATAGTATATATATTTATATATATATAATAATTATATATATATATATATACATATATATAGTATATATATCTCACTGAAAATCCTACCATAACCATATATATGTATATTATATAGTATATATATATTTATATATTGAATACCTGATCAGGTTGTGTATAAGGCCTGATCACTGCACAGGTGTGGAAAATGCTCCAAAGGAATAATGGCTGAGAGGAACAGTCGTCCCAACTTTGGGAAGTTATGGTAGATTTTCAGTGAGATATATATATAACTATACATATATATATATATATATATATATATATATATATATATATATGTATATATATATTATATATATATATATATATATATTATATATATATATATAATATATATATAGATATATATAGTATGTATTATATAATAATTATATAAGTTTATAGTATATATATCTCACTGAAAATCCTACCATAACTTCCCAAAGTTGGGACGACTGTTCCTCTCAGCCATTATTCCTTTGGAGCATTTTCCACACCTGTGCAGTGATCAGGCCTCATACACAACCTGATCAGGTATTCAATCCCACCTTCATCACTGTTCGCTGCCGTCTCATTCATTCCTGGGTGCCTTTACAGTATTCAGCCTAGTTTGTGAAGTAATAGTTATTTGCGACAGTAACTATACTGGCTCATGAATATAATTCAGAAGTTGATTTTTTGTGATAATCTTTAAATCTTATGTAAAAATATTTTCATGGTAGCTTCACTAGATTTGAATAATGATCAATATGGAACAGGCTGCTGATTTCGAACTTCTGTCGAATCACCAGATATGACATTAGTATTCCCAAATAATACTTGTGCACACGTACATTGCTTGCAGTTTATTCTTCTAGTAATGATAAGTCATAAAGTCAAAATTATTTCGGTATTGGTCCTATCGTATTCTTCTACAGGCAGATAATTAAACTATTAAAGCGTACCATCTTGAGCTATAGAACCTGCTTGTAGTTTTGTGTTTCATTTAGCATGAGTGTTCAGTTAGAATGTCTCATAATCTTTATATGAATAGGCAAATGAGTATGGCGTTAAGAGTATCCTGGTCAAGTTAAGTATATTTTAGTTTTATCAGACCACTGAGCTGATTAACAGTTCTCCTCTGGCTGGCCCGAAGGGTTAGATATTTTTACGTGGCTAGGAACTAATTGGTAACCTAGCAACGGGACCTGCAGCTTATTGTGGGATCTGAACCACATTATATCGAGAAATGAATTTCTATCACCAGAATTAAATTCCTCTGATTCCATGTTGGCCGAGCCGAGAATCGAACTTCGGACCACCGGATTGGTAGCCGAGCGCGAAAAAAAACTCGTCCGACGAGGAACTAAGAGTAGGCTGGAAATAATTGATTTTGGCACATTAAAAGTCAGTACTAGCGGGGAAAATGAGTAGTAAGATACTTTGGGCTAGTAATTAAGGTTTCTGGAACTTGCCTGTCATGGGAACAAGAAAAAATAATCAACTAATAGCTGCCAATAACGAGTTGGTGAGTAACAGTGGGCGATGTGTAGTGGGTGGGAATGAAAGCAATGGCAGTTATGAGTAGGTGCGTGAAAGGGGGTGGGAGTTACCAATGAAGACTAGAGCTTGTTAAGAGGGCAGCCGCAATTAATCACTCTTAATTTTGCTGGAATTTGACTGACTACTTCAAGTTCACTTACTGCATTTTGATGAAGAACGCTCCAAACTGCACTAAAAAAAAAAAATTGTGTGCGCGTCTCTCTCACTTTACGTTTGCCTGTGTGTTTGTGTGTGTGTCCCTTTACACTCTCTCTCTCTCTCTCTCTCTTCTCCACGTGTTTTCCTCCCGACCCCTTCCCTCTCTCTTTCTCTCTTCCTATCTTTATGTGTGCGCCCCTTTACCTGGCATTCTCTCTCTCTCTCTCTCTCTCTCTCTCTCTCTCTCTCTCTCTCTCTCTCTGCATGTGCGTGTACCCTCTTTACCTGGAATGCTCTCTCTCTTTTTTTCTCTTTCTGTGCATGTGCGTGTGCCCTCTTTACCCGTAATGCTCTCTCTCTCTCTCTCTCTCTCTCTCTCTCTCTCTCTCTCAGGAGTCTTGCCCTGCATACGATAGCTGGTTTAACGCCCAACTGGAAAATCCTTGCGTTCGGTCCCGCTACGAGGTGGACAGGTGATAAGCGCGTATCTTTAAAACCCAAAGGGCCTGTGATCCAGTCAGTTAAGTACATGGATGTTACTTGACTGTTATGCGTCGCAGTTTTGGGTAGAGAGTAGGAGAGACGATAGAAAATGAAATAATGATAAAGAAGCAATAAATGTGAGTTGTCAATTCTGCTTCAAAGGGTATACCATTTTACCACCATGAGTACAAATGAAGGACCTCAGCTCGGTAATCCTCTGAGTGAGATTTATAATTATCAACGACCCCCGAAAACCTTGGGGGGTTACTATCTAGGAAAGATCCCCTCTTCACAGTGATGAGTTGACGTCGACATATTTTATGGCATATTCGTGAATCAGTAACTCTTATCACCTACACGCTAGTTAATGGAGTAAGAGCCTATGCCAGCACAAGGCCAACTTAATCCAGTAGCAACAACCCACTGCTATATATTTTATTTTTTCTCCTCTTTCGTCAGGAATGTTGTCTCCAGAATTTTTTTTTTTCCCCTTCTGTGATAATTCCTCTAGTAGATCTTAAGTCATCATTTGCTACATAACCATCCACGTTAGATAATATTTATTGTGCCATTCTGAAAATTAGGATACAACATTCCACCTAGGATCCCATGGATATTAACACAGTTACTCTCCAAAGTCTTTGTAGAGAAAAGAATAGATGACCGTAATTGTTCTATTCACTCTCTCTCTCTCTCTCTCTCTCTCTCTCTCTCTCTCTCTCTCTCTCTCTCTCTCTCTCTCTCTCATGTAATGCAAAGGTGGCTGGGAGAGTTATCTTAAGAATATTGTATTGGACGTTCTTCCTCCTCAAGAATTTCTATGATAAGGTTCTCCAGTCAAGGAAAAATTCTTTATAATAATAGTAATAATAATAATAATAATAATAATAATAATAATAATAATAATTAATAATAATGGTAATATTATTATTATCATTATTATTATTATTATTATTGTACAAACTTTATTATTACCATTATTATTAAAGTTAAAGTAAAAGCAACAGCTAATAATAATAATGATAATAATAATAATAATAATAATGGTGATATTATTATTATTATTATTATTATTATTTTATTATTATTATTATTATTAGCTGTTGCTTTTAATTTAACATTAATAGTATTGGTAAAAACAAAGTTTGTAGAATTGTATTGGCAAATTACCTTAGTATCGCCCGTGGCCAAACCTGAGCGCAGCGCATCTGAAATGAAATGGAGAAGGGAGAACGGAAACCAGAAATTGTTCGGGGATCCAATAACACCCATTCACAAGGCATGAGGCGTCAATTCAATTTTCCTCCAGATAGGCTCCGCAACGGCCTTTTCCTTCTCGAGCTCTGCTCATCCATATAGGCAGCAGATACTACACCTCTAATGCTATTGGCTTTAAAAGGTATAGGAGTGGTGGTCGTAGAGGAATAGTAAGTGGGGAACGGAAGAGAGGAAGCGGAAGGAGATGCGTAGGAGAGGGTCAAGTGGTTAATGGTGCTGTCCGTCACGGTTGTAGTACAATAAAATCGAAGGAAACCCACGATGGCTGACTCTTAGCTCTGCCTAAGGGGAGGAGGATTGGTTTGCATATTCGATCAGTTCTGAGAGAGAGAGAGAGAGAGAGAGAGAGAGAGAGAGTTCCACTTGTTTACGCGTGACTGCTTACTTGGTTGAAAGAGGTCCACTAAATTACCTCGGACGGTTGCATTACGTTTAGATATTTGATTTTGGACACATCTTTTCATATTAGCTGTTTACATGTTTTAAACGAGTGTGTTATGTGGATGAAATGACAGTAGAAACCGTGGCGTGATTGTTGGATTGTTTTACCCCCTGCCCAAATAATGGAAATTGACCAATTGATGAAATAAGATTGCTCTCTCTCTCTCTCTCTCTCTCTCTCTCTCTCTCTCTCTCTCTCTACTGTCTGTATAACCCTTATTACTATTCTAAGATTCCCTTGTTTGTACGAGAATAAAAGGCCCTGGGAAAATATATATATTATATACATATATATATATATATATATATATATATATATATATATATATATATATATATATATATATATATGTAGGAAGGTTGGTGAAACTGGGGATAATTTCTACATTCTCAAGTGTGGACTTGAGAATGTAGAAATAACCTACGAAAGTTCTTTTTCCAAGACCCCAAGTTTCTCTAACCTTTCTTCGTGGATTTTAGGATAATCTCAAGCACGTGAGAGAGAGAGAGAGAGAGAGAGAGAGAGAGAGAGAGAGAGAGATCATCATCTTCAGTCCCTTTTCCCAGGACCCTTCATACTCATACATACTACAAGGAATCTTAAGTGTAGTGAAAGGGGTTACAGACAGACAAGAGAAATGACCCTCTTCTACTCTTTGTTTTCTCTCTTCTTTGAAACTGTTTAGTATTGATTTTAAACATCGTCTTGTTATATTAGTAACGTGACAATCTCATATTAAGGCTTTGCGTCTTAACTTTAACCATTTGTAAAAATGTCCTTGTTCTTGTATTTTTTTTCTTTCTTGTTAGTGCGATGGTAATATTTAAGATACTCTCTCTCTCTCTCCTTCTCTCTCTCTCTCTCTCTCTCTCTCTCCATTAAAATTCAAGGTATCGATTTTCTATCTCTGGCCGAATTTCTCAGAAAATGGGAGGAAGATCCGTCTACTCGGCTCTGATGATCGGGATTTGGATCAAGATTAGGATCACCACAAACAACCCGATGCAGGATCGTGATCCAGTGAAGAAACGTCTCTCCCAAACTTCACGTAATCCGTACTTAGATCCGGATGAAGACGTGAAGTAGTCAATTAAATTATCTTTCAGAATTTAATGCAAACTGATCGATCGACTTGAAAGTACTCGGCTGAAT
This sequence comes from Macrobrachium nipponense, assembly GCF_015104395.2. Lineage (NCBI taxonomy): Eukaryota > Metazoa > Arthropoda > Malacostraca > Decapoda > Palaemonidae > Macrobrachium > Macrobrachium nipponense. The sequence continues at coordinate 74,534,603 of NC_087213.1, read as the reverse complement.
TAATTTATGTTCTCGTTTTCTTTCTGCCCATACTGACATGGTTCAGTTGGTGGACGATAGTTCTTGAAAGACTCCTATCATGCTAACCTAAGATTTAGTAAGCATATGGTTAATGACCTGGTCTCGTTTAGGAATCAGGCGTTACTGGAACTTGCGATATACTTTACCGATCTAGTGCAAGTTTCAGTTGGTCGCAGTGGGCTTGGCAAGGCGTAAGTGATAATGAACCGAATTATTTGTTCGAAGCTGTTGTATATCTGTTATCTCGCAGTATTGATTTTAAGTAAGTCATTTTTTCTTTACCTCACTAACAAGAAAATCTAGGTTCGATATCTGACCAAGGAGAAACCCACTGTGCTTATGTTGACACAAGCAATGAATAATATACCTGTAGTGGGTGGCAACCAGCTTGAATAAGTTCATGTGCCTAGCAATCTCATCCCAAAATACTTACTGAGAACCGAAGTCTAACACCGCCTGGAGAAAATGTATACCGGTGAAATTATACACATAGTATATACATACATACATGTATGTTAAGTATCAATATTTAGGTATGCATAATAAAAGGCTACATATAAGCGTATGCATGTATGCATTTGTAAACGCGTGTCTGTATAAAGAAACAGATTTACAAATGGATAGGTTTGGATTTTACTTGGAATAGCAACTGAAAAAGTGAGCCTTTCAAAACCTTTCCAGTTAGTTTGCATATGAAAGAGTGACGGTATGTCAGGACCAAAGCTGTTTCTTTCGTTACTTTCCAATGATTAACTTTAACCGAAACGAAAGCAGCAACTTGATGAATGGCTCATTTCCGTGTTTTTAGGCTTCCGAAAAGAGCAACCTGGTGAAGGCTGCCCACGGTCAGTAATGGTGATGGAACTTATGTGATAATTTTCCACGACTATTTTTCATCTTATATATACTGCTACTGTTGTTTTTTCGAATATGACTGCTAATTAACTGCCTAATAATAATCATGTAGTGGCGAAGAGTCTTGCAACCTCGTCATTATTATTTAACAAAATAAGGACTTCGTCCCTCTCAGGGAAGATTTCCCGTAAGTAATAATAATAATAATAATAATAATAATAATAATAATAATAATAATAATAATAATCCATCTCATCCCAATGTTTTTGTTTCCACCGACCACAAGTTAGTCTTGCCATTCCGGTGACATATAAACTTAGAGAACTTAAGCTGTGAGTTTTCATTTGCTTAATTCACCTTTACAGTTTCGTCTTCGAAATACGAGTCAGGTATCCATATGCCAGTCTACGATTGCCCTATTATTATCACAGTGTTATTTGCTCTGTGCCTTTGTTATCACCCATCATGTTATAACCGCTTTTTCCCAAAGAATGTGTGACCTATGTCCTTTACCTTCCAAAACCTGTATGGAAGAAGAATGTGAAAGAGAAAGGAAAAAGCATCTTGCCTAATGACGAAAGCAGCAATAAGTTTCTCGGAAGGAGGATGACCATAGAAATCCTTTGAGCAAGTGTAAGAGATAGTAGAACTGATGGTCGTCACAAGGTAACTTTACAGTATAATGAAAACAACAGCATTTACTTAATGAAACTTTGCAAAGATGATGGTATTTCTCCAGACGGAGAGATAAGGCTAATATGAAGTCAAGTGTGCTAATGTAAAGAATTCCTTACATAGGAGCTATGGTGAAAGAACCAATCATACGTGTATCTGGTATAATATTTATTTGTTAATGAGCTTCGAAGAAGTCATCAGCCAGAGCTCTAGCTGATGATCCTTAAAAGATTTATGTTATTATATTTTTAATTTAAAAAAACTTTCTAGAATATTATCCTGTTTGATTTAGCTTTATTTTTTCTACAGTTCATGACTTGCGAGTATTCAATAAGTTATCTAGAAGCTGTCAAATAATATTCTAATTCCTTTAAGTGGGCTAATATTTTTCTTAATTAGTGTAAATGATGCTTAAGTCTCTCATATGTACCCTGTGCATGCGAACTTTTAAATATCTCTTTATTTATATATATATATATATATATATATATATATATATATATATATATATATATATATATATTTATATATGCGTGTGTGTGTATTTAAGTTTAAATCACGAAAAGGTAAAAACGTGATGATTATATGGACAAAGTTACACCCACGAAGGAAAGAGTGAAATAATGAGATACTAAGTACTTTCGTCTCATTACCAAGACATGGTCACAGCAACTGTGCCCCACAATATATATATATATATATATATATATATATATATATATATATATATATATATATATAAAAAATGCGTGTGTGTGCATCTGTTATAGCCAAGCTGACCCCTTAACGTTTCGATGGCTTATCACCTTTTCCATTTTCTCTTTAGCGCGATCCTAGACGCGAACCTGGACTCGAAATGAAGATATAAAGGAAGACAGGTCCCGTTGCTAAGTAACCACGTTTGGTACGTTGATGAGGTTATTCTAAACCATTCGGTTCATTCGGTAAGAGATCATTCTGACCCTTTCGAGACAAATACCTAATGAAAAAGTCCCGGGGATGGATGGATATATATATATATATATATATATATATATATATATATATATATATATATATATATATATATATTATATATATATTATATGTATATATGTGTGTGTGTGTGTGTGTGTGTGTGTGTATGTGTGTGTATTTGCTTTGATATCTAATATATATATATATATATATATATATATATATATATATATATTATATATATATATAAATATATCATCTAATAAAAGGAGCCCATAAAAACACCAAATGTAGAGAGAAAAGTACTATATTTCAGAGACTGCTGTCTCTCTCTTCAGGTATATGAATGAGAAAAGTTTACAGAAAAGGTGGTATTTATACCAAGAGATTCGTCCACAAGTAAGCCAATTTAGGTCACCCCCGCTGATAATCTTCCTTTAATCTTCTTAAGCGTTGGTTGAATGGTTGAATGAACACTGCGTCGACGATGTCGGATGTCCAATTCCCTTTTGAGATGTTCATTACCTGCTTCTCTTTTTATTAAGGCCGATTCCATCATTTGACTCTTGTACCGGCAGTTGCTGCTATAAATTACACGTGACATATTCCAGTTTATTCTATGGTTATGTTCATTTATATGATTGAAAATAGCCGAGTTCTGTTGTCCATACCTAACTGACCGTTTGTGTTGTATTAATCTCTGGGGAAGTGATTTACCTGTAAATCCGATGTAAGATTGGTCACAGTCCTGGCATGGGATCTCATATACCCCAGAGTCTTTGGGCGATGTCTTTTGTTGGACGTTAATCAGGGATTTGGCTAAGGTATTTGGGTAGGTAAATGCAAAAGGGTTGGATTTCCCAAGGGTGTGAGTTACTCTCTTAATCGTCTCCAGGTGGGGAATTTTTATTTTATTGTTGGGTGTGTCTCTGGTCTTGTCTTTAGGGGGTCGGTAGAAAATTACGTTTGCTTTTGAATTGCTTTCTCAATTATATGGTCAGGATACTTTAAAGATGAAAGTTGCTTGCGAATTAGTTCAAATTCTTTTTCCAGGAAATCTGGGGAACAAATTCGTAAGGCTCTTAAGAATAGGTTGCTAGCTAGACCTATCTTGATGGTATTGTCATGATAGCTAAAATAGTGAATATATGAAAGTGAGAACGTTGGTTTTCTGTATATGGTAAATTTGTATTCTGTCGTGTCTCTGATTATTAAAACATCAAGAAAAGGAATTTTGTTGTCTGTTTCCCATTCAACTTTAAATTTGATGCTGGGCACTAATGCGTTTAATTTTGAGAGGAATTCATTAAAATTACCCCACTTATTATCCCAAAATGTTAGTATGTCATCCACGTATCTCATCCACAGCATGTTTTTGGGTTTTATTGCATTTATTACTGTAGTTTCAAAGTATTCCATGTACAGATTGGCTAAAATAGGACTTAAAGGACTACCCATACTACACCCGAATTTTTGCTTGTAGAATGATTCCCCGAATGAAAATACGTTATTAGATGCACATAATTCAACTAACTTTATTATTTTGTCAAGTGCCAAAGGGAAATGATCTGAATAGGGGGATAATTTTTCCCTTAAAAACTGAAGAACGTCCTGTACTGGTACTTTTGTGAATAGGAGTCTACGTCAAGGCTTAAAAGTTTTATGTTGTGAAGTGGTATATGTGCTTCTCTGAATTTGTGACAAAAGTCTTCCGAATGTTTGATGTGACTGGGAGAAAAAGTGCCTAAAAAAGGAGAAAGGAGGCCAGCTAACCATTTAGAAATTTTGTAATTGAAAGCTCCGGCGCATGAAACGATGGGTCTGAATGGAAGATTGTCTTTGTGAGTTTTGGGAAGACCATAAAAGTAGGGTAATTTAGGATTAATTACTTTAAATTTCTCTAATAGTTCAATACTCTTTTTGTCTTGGCCAATTAATCTTACTTTCCGAAAAAATTCTGTGGGAACGTTCTGGAGGGGATTTTTCGTCAGTTTTTCGTAAGTATTTGTGTCGCTAAGGAGCTGGTTGATTTTGTCGAGGTAGAAGTCTTTGTCCATTATTACAATTTTGCCGTCTTTGTCGGATCTACTTATTATAACATCTAACTTTTTTAGCGAGTGGATGGCTATCATGAATCTGCGGGGAACAGGATATTTCTTATGAAGGTCAGTTAAAGCATTTAGTAACACTCCTTTTAAACATATCTCTTCACGGCTGTAGTTTTTGTCAGATATGAATTTATCAAAAGCCACTATGAAGTCTAGGTTGTTTTTGCGGTCTGGCATTAGGGCAAAGGATAAGCCTAAAAAATTTAAAACTAAATGTTGATTTACAGTAAGGGGGGTGTTGATAAGTTTTAAAACTTTGTCTTGTTGTTCAAGATTATTCCATGCGCTATTATCTATTAGGTTATTTAACTTGCGTAAAAGTCTGTTGGAATGAGTCACGCTATTATAGGCAGCAATGTCGGAACAGAATGAAATCAGATACCTGTATACGTGGTCCGTAGTGAGGAGGCGAAGATTAGATTCCATATATCACTCTGCGTAGCACGAAGATGTCGTTTCTCGTATTGGTGATTCTTTCTTCCAGGAAAGTGATATATGGAATCTAATCTTCGCCTCCTCACTACGGACCACGTATACAGGTATCTGATTTCATTCTGTTCCGACATTGCTGCCTATAATAGCGTGACTCATTCCAACAGACTTTTACGCAAGTTAAATAACCTAATAGATAATAGCGCATGGAATAATCTTGAACAACAAGACAAAGTTTTAAACTTATCCAACACCCCCCTTACTGTAAATCAACATTTAGTTTTTAAATTTAGGCTTATCCTTTGCCCTAATGCCAGACCGCAAAAACAACCTAGACTTCATAGTGGCTTTTGATAAATTCATATCTGACAAAAACTACAGCCGTGAAGAGATATGTTTAAAAGGAGTGTTACTAAATGCTTTAACTGACCTTCATAAGAAATATCCTGTTCCCCGCAGATTCATGATAGCCATCCACTCGCTAAAAAAGTTAGATGTTATAATAAGTAGATCCGACAAAGACGGCAAAATTGTAATAATGGACAAAGACTTCTACCTCGACAAAATCAACCAGCTCCTTAGCGACACAAATACTTACGAAAAACTGACGAAAAATCCCCTCCAGAACGTTCCCACAGAATTTTTTCGGAAAGTAAGATTAATTGGCCAAGACAAAAAGAGTATTGAACTATTAGAGAAATTTAAAGTAATTAATCCTAAATTACCCTACTTTTATGGTCTTCCCAAAACTCACAAAGACAATCTTCCATTCAGACCCATCGTTTCATGCGCCGGAGCTTTCAATTACAAAATTTCTAAATGGTTAGCTGGCCTCCTTTCTCCTTTTTTAGGCACTTTTTCTCCCAGTCACATCAAACATTCGGAAGACTTTTGTCACAAATTCAGAGAAGCACATATACCACTTCACAACATAAAACTTTTAAGCCTTGACGTAGACTCCCTATTCACAAAAGTACCAGTACAGGACGTTCTTCAGTTTTTAAGGGAAAAATTATCCCCCTATTCAGATCATTTCCCTTTGGCACTTGACAAAATAATAAAGTTAGTTGAATTATGTGCATCTAATAACGTATTTTCATTCGGGGAATCATTCTACAAGCAAAATTCGGGTGTAGTATGGTAGTCCTTTAAGTCCTATTTTAGCCAATCTGTACATGGAATACTTTGAAACTACAGTAATAAATGCAATAAAACCCAAAAACATGCTGTGGATGAGATACGTGGATGACATACTAACATTTTGGGATAATAAGTGGGGTAATTTTATGAATTCCTCTCAAATTAAACGCATTAGTGCCCAGCATCAAATTTAAAGTTGAATGGGAAACAGACAACAAAATTCCTTTTCTTGATGTTTTAATAATCAGAGACACGACAGAATACAAATTTACCATATACAGAAAACCAACGTTCTCACTTTCATATATTCACTATTTTAGCTATCATGACAATACCATCAAGATAGGTCTAGCTAGCAACCTATTCTTAAGAGCCTTACGAATTTGTTCCCCAGATTTCCTGGAAAAAGAATTTGAACTAATTCGCAAGCAACTTTCATCTTTAAAGTATCCTGACCATATAATTGAGAAAGCAATTCAAAAAGCAAACGTAATTTTCTACCGACCCCCTAAAGACAAGACCAGAGACACACCCAACAATAAAATAAAATTCCCCACCTGGAGACGATTAAGAGAGTAACTCACACCCTTGGGAAATCCAACCCTTTTGCATTTACCTACCCAAATACCTTAGCCAAATCCCTGATTAACGTCCAACAAAAAGACATCGCCCAAAGACTCTGGGGTATATGAGATCCCATGCCAGGACTGTGACCAATCTTACATCGGATTTACAGGTAAATCACTTCCCCAGAGATTAATACAACACAAACGGTCAGTTAGGTATGGACAACAGAACTCGGCTATTTTCAATCATATAAATGAACATAACCATAGAATAAACTGGAATATGTCACGTGTAATTTATAGCAGCAACTGCCGGTACAAGAGTCAAATGATGGAATCGGCCTTAATAAAAGAGAAGCAGGTAATGAACATCTCAAAAGGGAATTGGACATCCGACATCGTCGACGCAGTGTTCATTCAACCAACGCTTAAGAAGATTAAAGGAAGATTATCAGCGGGGGTGACCTAAATTGGCTTACTTGTGGACGAATCTCTTGGTATAAATACCACCTTTTCTGTAAACTTTTCTCATTCATATACCTGAAGAGAGAGACAGCAGTCTCTGAAATATAGTAACTTTTCTCTCTACATTTTGGTGTTTTTATGGGCTCCTTTTATTAGATGGAATTCTGTTGTTACAGAACACTTTTACCAGTCATATATATATATATATATATATATATATATATATATATATATATATATATATATATATATGATATATACATTCAATGTATACGTGTGACTGTATGAGCGAGCGCGTGCGTCTATCTTGTGGATGTTATTGCATTAAGATGATACTCAACTAGTTCACTGGTGGCTTTAACATAGTTTTCCATCGAGAGTTTCAAATTCCTCTTTGTATTCTTTCCAAACTGCTTCCGCCTCTTCACCTTTAAAGTCCACGTAAGATAAACGTGTCGGTACATACTCCTACGGTCAGACATTACTTTTTTCTAAATAGGGCAAACTTTTTTTTTTTATTCTACTCTTTATTTTAAGGTAAAAACATTCCGACTTCACGCTCAGTTTGCCTTGACATTTTACGAAATTGGATGATATAAGAAATTCCCGATTTCTTCTCCAATATTCCAACTCGTTTTTAACAAACTTTTCAGGTTTAAGTATCATAACGTTAAACAAGCCAATAAAGTCATTTCTGGACTTTGATTTCCCTTACCTGGATTAAAGGTCCGTAATAATAACTTAATGTTTTTAAAATATCTTAGCCTTTCTAAAATTTAGCATTCCCTTGTGAAATTCTTAGAAATCGTCAGTCGCCTTAACGAGTCCATTGTCATTTTTGTCCCCTTCACAACGGTAATATTACCCTTGGTGTCTTCCTCTTCTCCCTCTTGCGCGAATGTCATTACCTGAGCTCTATTCCCTTTCCTGGCCCATCAGTTTCTCGCTGAAATGACGCGCACATCAATCTTCATTACTCTCTGATCGTTCAGCGCAGAATAACCAAGTCTGAAGAGGTAGGTGCTCTCATCCTGGTCAGCTACGTATGGCTCTCTCTCTCTCTCTCTCTCTCTCTCTCTCTCTCTCTCTCATACTAAGTTGTTTGACGAAATTAAAAGTTCACTTCACGCACACATATGCAGATGGTCGTCTTCTTTCAGGGTATCAGGAGCAATTACGGAGATAAACACTATAGTGTGTTCGTCTCTGCTTTTGTTACTTGTAGTTATACATGTTCTTTTATGACATAGATTTCTTTTTTATGTCACTATAGATTTTTTTTTATTTTTTGAGGTTCACAGGAAACCCCCCCCTCCACCCCCTCCCTTTTTAGGCTACTCTCTTCTCTCTCTCTCTCTCTCTCTCTCTCTCTCTCTCTCATCGGAACATTGTTTCCGGAATAACATACGATAGCTTTCTTATCATATACAAAATAGCGCTAGTGTTGTTGGCCATGTGGGATTTTGGTAGTTTTCTCAGAATTATTCCATTTATCAAGTGTCGATGACAGTAAATAAACAAAGAGTAGGACCAAAGGCTAATCAGCATTATCCCTACAAACTCGTATTTGGGTCCCGATAACCCTCAATCAATTGGATCGTTCCTCTGTCCATGTTCAGCCTTCCAAAAGCTTTTATTGAAATCCTTTCCAGGATGTGGGGCCAAATCTGAATTAAAATTTTCCCAAAAAACTGTGCATGTCCCTTTTGACTTCTTGTCAAATTTTGTCCGTTTGTTATCATAAAATTTGCCTTCTTCGCGCGCGAAAGCTTCGTTGTACTGATCTGAATCCGAATATGGAATTCCCGGCCACCCAAATCTAATTGTTTGATTCTACGACAACATCCAATCTCCTCAGATAATTGCATTTAAATTCACTCCAAAGTTTTTGAGTAATTCTTTTGAGAAAAAAATGACAAGGGTAAATAAAAAATGTGGAATTAGTTATAAACATAAACAAACACATGGGAGAGCCTATAGTGTCGATTTTCCGTTCAAGTAAAACTCATTCAAGATTCACAGCTTATACTTTTGTCACTCCTTATAGTACCTTTATTTTACCTTTTTTTTTTTGAGACAGGAAGTAAATATTAGTTATAACTTATAGACTCTTTCCCTGTATTTGGCTTTTTTTCTCTCATTTTTGAGACAGGAAGTAAACGTTAGTTGTAACTTATAACAACCTCTCAAGTAATTGGCTTATGATTTTTTTTATTAATATAGCGTTTAAGTAATAGATGCGAAATAATAGAAATGCCAATTTAAAAGGAACTTCCATTCTCTCTCTCTCTCTCTCTCTCTCTCTCTCTCTCTCTCTCTCTCTCTCTCTCTGATTATATGAAAATTTGTCATATTCATATTTAATTTAATTGCATCAGTGATTAATTATTCTTGAAAGTATGTCTTCTTGATCTCACTTTTAACGTAGTGCTTCTTGTGGAAGAATGCAGTGGTCTGGTTAAACTATTTCAATGATAATACCACTCATATACGTATTGATATTTCCGGCATCAGTGCCTCTTACCACTGTGACGTCAGCACATTCTCTCAAGAAATTAGTTACTCAATGATTATTTACTCATACCTTTGCCTTGGCTCACTTTTGCGTCATCGTCAGGAATTTCACCTTGGACTGAAAACAAATCATTCTTTGGTCTAATTCTTGGAACTTGTTGGTGTAATCTTGTAAGACTCAATATTGTGTCCCTCAAACGTGATTGTCCAGTGTTTTTTAATTAGTTCTGTTTATCACAATGGTGATATGATCCTCATAATAACATCATAAGTATAATTTACGAGCTTGGTGGGGCGTGCTACTCTGCGCTGGGACCCGGTGCTTCCCGTCATGTTTCCCCTATCCTCCCAATGCTCTACCTACCGCACCCCCACCCGAGGCGGACAAACAGGTTTGCAGAGGAGGGTGGATGTGTCATGTCTCCCATACCTACCCTGCCCCCCACCTGGGGCGGGCAAACAGGTTTGCAGAGGAGGGTGGATGTGTCATGTCTCCCATACCTACCCTGCCCCCCACCTGGGGTGGACAAACAAGACAAATCCACTCGGATTTTAATAATATAGATTAATTCATTAATATTTCAGTTACTGATAAATTCCCTGCTTTAGACAAAACGTTGTTAAACGAGAGAGCCAAGAATTCAGGAGAAAGAGAAATTTATCCGCTGTATTAGTAAAAATCATCTCTTGTGTCAGCGCTGCCTCCTGTCCCAGCGAGAATCTTATCACCTCCTTCAATATACAAAGCGCTTATTAAAATGTTTTATGCCGGCTTTTGTGCCCTGGATATGAAACTCTGTGATGCTCCTCATATTCGACCAATTCAGCACTTTGTCATTTGATTTTATTAGCATCACTATATCATCTAATGTCAGACGATCCTTTTATAATCACACTGTAACAAAATTTCGCCTTCCATGTCTCAAACTCATTTATTTTACTCTGATGCGTCTGTCACCGGTCTCCCTTCATCTTTCAAACTACACCTTTTACCACAGAATTGCTTCCTTAGTTTTTCCCAATCTGTTATTCGTAGGGACAATAGTTTTCTCGTTGGTATCCACATTGCATAGATTTTATCATTACAAGTCACTCAACTACTCTAAAACTATCAACACCGACTCTAGTAATCCCTCCAACTATTGCTTTTCCATATGATAAGTTTTTTAATTCCTTCATTACATTTTCTACGTCTTGGGCTGTAACACTCTTAGATTAAACAGTACTAACATCTTTGAGCTAAAAATCCTTTAGTATCTGATGGTACGTATCTAACCGTTTTTGTAAATATTTCCTGAGTTAATCGTTGATTTTGCCAGTAATTGCTGCTACCTCTGATGGGAACATCTTGCTTTTCACATAGTTTTTGTTTTTGGCTCAAATTCTCTCTAAAATTTCATCAGCGGTGTTTTTCTTTATTATTCTAATTTTTTTCTCTCTCATTGTACTTTGGCCTACAAATATCCCACCAACTTTGCAACATGAATCTAAATAGCTTTTTCCCCTATCAAAATTTGTAGATTCATTTTCAAGCTTCACTTTTGTGATATGAAATTACATCAAATCATTCTATTTTTCAGAACTTGGTTTGAGTTTCGTAATGATTAAGCCCGCAAAGAGGCCCACTTTATACCAAGGTCTATAGAATAGTATTCTATAGGCCTTTATACAACATGGCAACTTCAGGGACCAAAGATTCCTTCCGGAATACCTGGGGGATAGCCTTATTAATCTGATGGTTTTGATTTAGTTTGGAAAATGACACAAAACACATGAACTGTATTTTGTGTTCTTTTCCAAAGCTTAATCAAACCAATTTCATTAATGAAGGTTATCCTCCAGGAATTCTGTGTTTCCTAATACACCCCACGCTTTTCAGGTAAGGTATTTATTATTGAAGGATATTGTCTTATTTTTGCACGAGCTTCTTGGGGCGCGCTACTAGTGCTAGAACTCGGGCCTGCTGTCTCCCCTACCCTCCCGATCCCCTACCTACCCCGCGGCCACCCGGGCGGACAAACAGGTTTGCAGAAGGAAGGTGGCTATCTCCCCTACCTTCCCCTTCCCCCTACCTACCCCTCCCCCTTCCCGAGGGAGAACAGACAGGATCAGATCCTCTTGAATTTTATTATTATAGATACCTGTTATTTCGTTTTACCTTTTTTGCATGTTTTCAGAATATTTTGAGTGACCTCATTTTTGCACAGAAATTTGGTTTTATTATTTTTAGTAGGCATTCAGTCGGTGACGGGTTGATTCCTGGTCTAAATATAGGACTATTTACAGAAGAGTCAAATTAAATTATTTTGTATAATATATATATATATATATATATATATACATACGATCGCTGAGAGATTATTTCACTGCCACCTTAGTTTTAACTATAAAGAGAAGGTCGTTGATGAAGAAATTTTATGAATAAAAACAAATAAATTAAAGTAATTGGCTCCACTACATTCTCACCCCTCATGAGTCATCGGCTTACAGCATCACTCAGCTGATTACATCCTCTTTTATTAAAAAAATCATTAAAAGGAACCATAACATCTTTCTATTTTTATCCCACAAGTACACACATACAGGAAGAGAGAGAGAGAGGGAGAGAGAGAGAGAGAGAGAGAGAGAGAGAGAAGACGGGGGAGGTGGGGAAAGAGGAGGAGGAGGGAATACAGGGTAATTACGCAAAAAATAAGAAGAAAAATCCAGCAGCCCTCATAATTATGATTGAACCAATTTTTGGCCCGTCGGACTCTGCAGGAATGGATTTGAACGATTATGCAATTCTGAAAGTAGTTCTAACTACGCCATTTATAAGCCAGTATTGAAACTGGGACCTAATTCCGGTCTTGCAGCAATATCCTTCAAATTAATATGCAAGAAAGTTTTAAGAAAATGGAGCGCCAAATGACGTGCATTCAAAAATAGAAGCTGTTCTTCAATACCAAATGCCCCATTTGAAATGGGTGGGAGGCACATTAACCGAAAAGGGGCACCTGTCTTCTTCCGGCCTGGACAGGAAGGAGGTGAGCAGGTGCCCTTGAGTAAAGAGGCCCCCTGGGCTTCTCTGGGAAGCACCAGAGGGGCCGCGTCAACACCAGGAATTTAGTTTTGGAAAAAGATACAACACACAGCAGCAGAGTTCCTGATTTCTGAAGCCTCTTGAAGACTAGGAATTTATCCCGAAGCCAATTGTTAGATTCCTGAGCCAGTGATGGATTTTTTCTTAAGGAGCTTAATGCAATAACTGCGCTCTGTGTCACTTTACAAAATTAATCAAGTTTACTGAATTAATAATTGCTATCCTCCAGGAATTCTGAAGGTAATTTTTGGTCACTGGCTTGCCAAGTGTCCTTCGGTACTCCACTGAGAAGTTCAGAGTCCCTGTATTGTAAAGTGGGCCTCTTTGTGCGCTCAATTGTGGACCCCAGGAACACTGGTTAACCAATGGGACCTAATGAGGACCTTTCTGTAGAAGCCTAGAAAAAACAGGGTGTCTCTTTTTCGGCATATGTGCCTTCCACCCACTTCAAATAAGGTATTTGCATTTGAAGGATAATCTCTTTTACTGTTATATGACAGCCATTTAGTGTTAACTTTTATAATAACTTTCTCGCGTGTTTTCATATTCTGAATGTCATTTTAAGCTAAGTTTTTATTATTATTATTATTATTAATATTATTATTATTATTATTATTATTATTATTATTATTATTATTATTTGTGTATTTAGGTAGAAGATCCTCTTTCAAACATGTTTTATTGAAGGAGACTGCTGCTTCAGCTGCAGTTATCTTATAGAAGTTCTTTCTATTCTTCTTACTACGTCTTTTTCAGTACTATTTAGGTTGGCCAACGTAGATCGTACAGAAAAAGCCGTGATAAGAAGAATAGAAAAGATCCTCTATAAAATAAATGCAGCTGAAGCACCAATCTCCTTCAATAGACCATATTATTATTATTTATTTTTATTTTTTTTTTTTTTTTTTTGCTCTATCACAGTCCTCCAATTCGACTGGGTGGTATTTATAGTGTGGGGTTCCTGGTTGCATCCTGCCTCCTTACGAGTCCATCACTTTTCTTACTATGTGCGCCGTTTCTAGGATCACACTCTTCTGCATGAGTCCTGGAGCTACTTCAGCCTCTAGTTTTTCCAGATTCCTTTTCAGGGATTTTGGGATTGTGCCTAGTGTTCCTATGATTATGGGTACAATTTCCACTTGCATATCCCATGTCCTTCTTATTTCTATTTTCAGGTCTTGATACATATCCATTTTTTCCCTTTCTTTCTCTTCAACTCTGGTGTCCCATGGTATTGCGACATCAATGAGTGATACTTTCTTCTTGATTTTGTCAATCAACGTCACGTCTGGTCTGTTTGCACGTATCACCCTATCTGTTCTGATACCATAGTCCCAGAGGATCTTTGCCTGATCGTTTTCTATCACTCCTTCAGGTTGGTGTTCGTACCACTTATTACTGCAAGGTAGCTGGTGTTTCTTACACAGGCTCCAGTGGAGGGCTTTTGCTACAGAATCATGCCTCTTTTTTTACTGGTTCTGTGCAAGTGCCGGACATTTGCTTGCTATGTGGTTTATGGTTTCATTTTTCGTATTGCACTTCCTACATATGGGAGAGATGTTATTTCCATCTATTGTTCTTTGAACATATCTTGTTCTTAGGGCCTGATCTTGTGCCGCTGTTATCATACCTTCAGTTTCCTTCTTGAGCTCTCCCCTCAGTAGCCATTGCCATGTTTCATCACTGGCTAGTTCTTTAGTCTGTCTCATGTATTGTCCGTGCATTGGTTTGTTATGCCATTCCTCTGTTCTGCTTGTCTTTCTCCTGTCTCTGTATATTTCTGGGGCTTCGTCTACTTTGATCAGTCCTTCTTCCCATGCACTCTTTAGCCACTCGTCTTCACTGGTCTTCATATATTGCCCCAGTGCCCTGTTCTCGATGTTGACGCAGTCCTCTATGCTTAGCAGTCCCCTCCCTCCTTCCTTTCGTGTTATGTATAGTCTGTCCGTATTCGCTCTTGGGTGTAATGCTTTGTGTATTGTCATATGTTTACTAGTTTTCTGGTCTGTGTTGCGGAGATCTGCCATCGTCCATTCCACTATTCCTGCACTGTATCTGATTACTGGCACTGCCCATGTGTTTATGGCTTTTATCATATTTCCGGCGTTGAGTTTTGACTTGAGTATCGCCTTGAGTCTCTGCATATATTCTTTCCTGATCGTGTCCTTCATCTCTTGGTGTTTTATATCCCCTCCTTACATTATTCCCAAGTATTTGTATCCTGTCTCATCTATGTGTTTGATGTTGCTTGCATCTGGTAGCTTTATCCCTTCAGTCCTTGTTACTTTGCCCTTTTGTATGTTAACTAAGGCACATTTTTCTATCCCAAACTCCATCCTGATGTCCCCAGATACAATCCTTACAGTCTGGATTAGGGTATCTATTTCCTTGATGCTCTTACCATACAGCTTGATGTCGTCCATGAACATCAGATGGTTAATTCTGTTGCCTCTTTTCTTGAGTTGGTACCTGGCATCCATCTTCTGCAGTACTTTTGTCGTGGGAATCATGGCTACTACGAAGAGTAGTGGGGACAGTGAGTCGGCCTGGAAGATCCCTCTCCTGATGTTAACCTATGCTAGTCTTATTCCAGAGCTTGTAAGTATTGTATTCCAGTTGCGCATTGTATTTTCGAGGAAACTTATGCTGTTTTCCTCTGCCCCATATATTTTCAGGCATTCTATTAGCCATGTGTGTGGTATCATGTCGATGGCTTTCTTATAGTCTATCCATGCCATTATTATTATTATTATTATTATTACTGTTAAAAAGAATGGCAGAATTAAGCGAGTTGATTTTATATATTGTTTTTTCTATTTTCCTTACAATTCGCTTCTCAGGCTCAGCGATGTTTCTGAGTAACTGACCAATATTCATATTGGGAATTTTCAAAAATCATAACAAACGGATAAAGAGAAATGATATTATTCCGAATATCGAAATAATAGACCAGACAACGGATCCCCGACGTCTGCGCCTCTTAGAAGCCCTCCATATAGGCAAGGAGAAACCAAATCTTAACATCACCCAAGAAACGTTTCTCCTTCCCACCGCCGCCCGGAGAGCAGCGATCGACCCCCCGACAATACCAGATGATCAGGAGCCCCCACGGGATGACAGGATTCCTGCTACGGACGGAATTCCTGTCGTTCATCCCCAGGCACACTACTGTGGCGCTCGCACGAGAGAATCCCCGAGACCTTCGAGGCGAGATCCACGACTTCGTCCAAGACCGGCCCGACCAATGAGAATGCAACTCTAGGTCCGAGCCGCTATAAATACCGCCCCACAGACTTCCTTGCTACAGTCTCTTCAAACGACTCGTCCGAGGATGACCTGTGAGAAGGTCGAAAAGTTACGTAATACCAGATATACCAGCTATACCAGCACCAATACCAGCCCCTAAACCGAAGACGAACCCGGCACCGAACTGAACTACGCCTACGGAATAATACCAGCACTGACGACGACCCCTGCTTGACCTGGACCTGATATCCTGTTCCAATAAAAGATTACCTTCAACATTTATGATTTTTGAAAATTCCCAATATGAATATTGGTCAGTTACTCAGAAACATCGCTGAGCCTGAGAAGCGAATTGTAAGGAAAATAGAAAAAACAATATATAAAATCAACTCGCTTAATTCTGCCATTCTTTTTAACAGTATTTGCCTGAAAGAGGGTCTTCTACCAAAATACATATTATTATTATTATTATTATTATTATTATTATTATTATTATTATTATTATTATTATTATTATTATTAGAAAAATAGAGAAGACTATTTACAAGTTGAATGCAGCTGATGCAGCAATATCTTTCAATAAGACTTGTTTGAAAGAGGGTCCTCCTTCCAATTATTATTATTATTATTATTATTATTATTATTATTATTATTATTATTATTATTATTATTATTGGAGAAACAATTCCACGGTTATGTATGGATACAAATATATTTAATAGGAAATCTAAACTAAGAGCTTTCGGGATTCTGTTGAGATTTATTTTTAAATATATTTGTACCCATGTATAACTCTGGATTTGTTTCGCCATTTCAGGCTTACGCTACTACTACTACTACTACTACTACTACTACTACTACTACTACTAGCAACATGTTATAGTCTAAGTACAAAAGCCCAAATTCAGCAGTAATATTTACACCAGCATTGAAACTAAACTTTATACCTTGATTGTCGAGAGGATCTGCCACCCTGGTTTCAACTCAAACATGAAATATGTTAGATGAAGGGATTTGATGAATAAAACCAAACAAAATCAGGAAATTGGCCCACTAGATTTCCACCTCTCAGCACACTCAACTAATTATATAATCTCTAATTTACTTAAGAGTAAGATTCCATTTAAAACCCACCTCCCCTCCCTATCCTTAAAGAATGGAAAAATGCATTTAAAGGAACGATAACAACAACAATAAACATTTTACATACTAGTACCATAAAAATTCTTTCATCTCAGAAGAGAGAGAGAGAGAGAGAGACCTTACCTTACAGACCTTACAGTTCGTTCGGGTTGCCCCAGGTCCCTCAGTGTGAGGCGCCTCTAATGTCTACCAGAGAGTTGCTAGTACATCTTCCGGTATATTTTGCATCTTCCAATCTTGGATGGTCTGGGATGCAGTTTAGATATTTGTCGAGCTTATTCTTAAACACATCTACGCTCACTCCTGATATATTCCTCAGATGAGCTGGCAACGCATTGAATAGACGCTGCATTATCGATGCTGGTGCGTAATGGATTAATGTTCTGTGTGCTTTCCTTATTTTTCCTGGTATAGTTTTGGGCACTATTAATCTACCTCTGCTTGCTCTTTCTGATATTTTTAGTTCCATGATATTTTCTGTTATTCCTTCTATCTGTTTCCATGCCTGAATTATCATGTAGCGTTCTCTTCTCCTTTCTAGACTATATAATTTTAAGGATTGTAGTCTTTCCCAGTAGTCTAGGTCCTTAACTTCTTCTATTCTAGCTGTAAAGGACCTTTGTACACTCTCTATTTGTGCAATATCCTTTTGATAGTGTACCATATCATATTGCAATATTCAAGTGGACTACGAACATATGTTTTATAAAGCATAATCATGTGTTCAGCTTTTCTTGTTTTGAAGTGCCGTAACAACATTCCCATTTTTGCTTTACATTTTGCCAACAGAATGGCTATTTGATCATTGCATAACATGTTCCTATTCATCATCACACCAAGGTCTTTAACTGCTTCCTTATTTGTGATTGTCTCATTATTAGGTCCCCTATATGCATATAGCTTTCCTTCTCTGTCTCCATAATTAATTGATTCAAATTTATCAGAGTTAAATACCATCCTATTTACCTCTGCCCAATCATATACTTTGTTAAGGTCTCTTTGTAGAGCGTTCCTATCTTCATCACAAGTAATTTCTCTACTTATTCTTGTGTCATCAGCGAAACTACTCACTACCGAATCCTTAACATTACTGTCTATGTCTTCAATCATAATAACAAACAATATTGCAGCTAGCACCGTACCTTGTGGCACACCGGATATTACCTTGGTTTCATCCGATTTCTCATCGTTTGCAATAACTATCTGTTTTCGTTGTGTAAAAATTCTTTTAACCATCTTCCTACTTTATCTACGATATTGTGTTTTCTAATTTTCTTTGCTAATATATTATGGTCTACTTGTCAAAAGCTTTTGCAAAGTCTAGATAAACCACATCTGTTTCATTTCCGCTTTTCATATTTTTGAATATGTTCTCACGGTGGACTAACAGTTGGGTTTGTGTACTTTTTCCGGGTACGAAACCGTGTTGTCCTATATTAAACAAATTATTTTTTATTAAATGTTTCATAATATTTTTCTTCGTTACCCTTTCATACACTTTCATAATATGTGATGTTAGACTCACAGGCCTATAATTACTTGCCTCTAGTCTTGATCCACTTTTGAAAGTAGGGGTGATATATGCTAATTTGTGCTCATCATAAATCTTGCCTGTATCTACATTAATAATATTGCAAGTGGCTTTGCGATAGAATGAACTACTTTCTTTAACAAAATAGCAGGGACTCCATCCGGCCCTGCAGCAGCTCCATTTTTAATTTCATTAATTGCCTGCACAATATAAGCTTCATTAATTTCTATGTCAGCTAAATATTCACTATTTTCGTCCCTTACTTCTATATCATTATCTCATTATCTATTTTCTAGGGGTGAATTCTCTCTTATATCGTTCTGCCAGTATGTTGCAAATTTCCTTTTTTTCATTCGTTAATCTCCCTTCAATTCTCAGAGGGCCTATTTCTATTCTTCTTTTATTCATCTTCTTCGCATATGAGTATAATAGTTTGGGGTTTTGCTTGATATTTAATAGGGTTTTTTCTTCCAAGTCCCGTTTTCATTTTCTTTTGATTGTAATAATCTTTTGTTCTGCATTTTCTATCTTACTTTTTAGTTCTATAACTTTCCATGCATTTTTTTCTTTTGCAAGACCTTTTTTCCACTTTCTGATTTTCTGGAACAAGATCCTTCTGTCTCTTGGTATGCATGAATGATGTTTTACTTTTCTTCTTCGGTATATATTTATCCACTATTTTCTCCAATATTTTATATATATCTCCGTATTTACCCTTATGTCATCACTTACGAAAATGTTATCCCAATCTTTGTTTAATTCTTCATTAATTTCTGACCATTTTATATTTTTACTGTAGAATTTTTTTTTCCATATCCTTCCCACTTTTTCATTTCTTGCTTATCTCTATTTTCACTTGCTTTGGAATGAACTGTTAATTCTATGACATTATGATCTGAAATACTCGCATTATAAACTATTATTTCTTTAACATAATTCATCTCGTTCACAAATACTAGGTCTAAAGTATTTTCCTTTCTTGTTGGCAGGTGATTTATTTGTTGAATGTTGTATTCTAGTAGCATATCTAATAGCTTTTCAAATTGCCTCTTATCTTCTGCACTACTATTACTCTCTTTTTTATATGTATAAGTACAACCACAGTCTCCTATTCGTTCTTTCCATTCTACGAAAGGAAAGTTGAAGTCACCAGATAGGAGAATAGTCCAGTCCTTGTGATTTCTACATATATCATCCAATTTTTCAATTATTAAGTCAAACTCTTTAGTATTAGGAGGTCTATATATTACTATAATGTTCATCAATTTTTCAGATTCAAATTCTACCGCTATTAGTTCACATTCTGAGTTACTATATCACTATATTTTTCCTTGTTTTTTGTCTTTCCCATATATTGCGGTTCCCCCTTGATTCCTATTTTTCTATCTGATCTATAAGTTTGGAACCCTTTTATTTGATCATCATTCCCAGTCTCTTGGGAATACCAGGTTTCACTTATATTCATTATATCTATTTTCTTTTCATTTTGGGTTAGTTCTTCTAAGTACTCTATTTTTCTTTTTGAGTTACTCGTAACTAAACCCTGCGCATTCATCACTATGATGGTTTGCGTGTTTTCTCCTTCATTTAATATTGGTAGTAATAAGGATTTTCCCCATGTCTCTTTCCTGTTCTGGTATGTTGTTCTTTTTTTCATTTCCAGAAATTCTGACATTAAAAAATCCAACTTTTCCATAATATTTGATCTTCCTTCATCATAATTATTCATTTTGTGTCTGAATCTGCAATTTTCTCCGTTTCTGCAATATCCTCTTGCATAATAAATACAGTTATTATCTCTTGAGTAGAATTTCGGAGCTGATGCTTTGAAATTTTTTGCTGACACCTCTGCATATCTCATTGGTGGTTTGCTTTTCTCTTTTACCTGATATTCTTGATTTCTCTCTTTATTTGTTTCTTTCTTATTTTGGATTTTATTACTTGGTTGGTTATTTATTTGATTATGATTCATGGCTACAGGGTGCATATATTTGCATTTTTTGTCGAACTTACATCCTTTTCCTTCTTTTAGGTTTTTACATATTTTTGGATGCAGATCTCTGCAATCATCCCCATAGCCATCTAAGTATGGCACAATTTACCATATATTTCATAGTTTTGACATACCTTAGGATGTTTGTAGTAACATCTTTCTCCAAATCTGCAATTCCCTCTTTTCAAAAGGTTGCAGATTTTGTCTTTCTTGTCTATTTTTTCCTCTTTCCCGTCATTGTGTAGATCTGGGTAGAGCCTCTTCGGGATTTGCTTTTCTGTTGTCATATCGTAATTTATTTCTTCGTAGGTATGCTGCTTTATTGCCTCATATGTAGTATCAATGAGTATCTCTGCATCCATACTTTTATCTTGTTCTTTGTTTTCCTTATTTTTTTCTGTCATTTCATTTTTGTTTACTTCTCTTCCGTTTTCCTCTTCTTCTTTTTCTTCTTCTTCTTCTTCTTCTTCTTCTTCTTCATCCTCAACTATTTGTACATTCAATCTTGATTTAATAACATTGTCTATCCATGATAGACATGTTGAACAAAAAATTCTTGTATCTTTTCTCAAATCTTGCATTACCTCAGCACACTGTGGATGGGTCGGAATGTTGCATGCAGCACATTTTCTGATTAGGTTTTGTGGATTGACTATGCTATACCAAACCTTACACAGTTTGCATGCTTTTGGCATTCTTTTTCCTAATGCATCAATTAGGATATTCACAAGATTCACCTTATTCATTTTCTTTGTCGGAATATGTTGGTTTATGTATATTTTCTTTATGAGTCTCTTGACCACTTGGATTTTATTTGGAACTTCTTCAATTATTTTCAAGATGTTTTCATTAGATTTGTTCCAGTTTGAAGGATTATATCCTTCTAATATATCTATGAATGCTTTTGTATCTTTTTGGTTAGGACTGTTGCTGATTTCATAGATGAGAAATGCCAGTTCCCTTCCTGCTACCTCATCGTATTGCGAATCCGCCAAGCAAGCTAAATTACGCCACCTCTTCCCGCAGTTGGAACTTACTGCCATCTTGTTCTGATTTCAGTATTACACTTGTTAAACTAACTTAGAAGACGCTTTATCCTACTATTTTCACACTAATCTTATCACCGATAGTTCACGAACACTTCTAGATATTTCTCAAATTCTAGTCGTATGTTAAACTTGTGATATCTGTTGATTAATCTGACTTCACGCGGGTACGTCTCACCAAGCAAGATGGCTACTACGAGAGAGAGAGAGAGAGAGAGTGAGAGAGAGAGTGAGAGAGAGAGAGAGAGAGAGGCAAAAAGGAGGAAAAATTGGAAATCACGTAATTGGCAATCAGTTTTGACATTTGCAACTAATTTTGTATTTGACACCACACAGAGAGACAGACGAAAGGAAAAGGGTTGGGGGGGTGGGGGGGAGGTTGGTTGGCAGGGATGAAAGAGAGAGAGAGAGAGAGAGAAGAGTAAGGAGGAAATAATGAGTCATAAGGTAAAAAGAAGAGACCCGTCACCCTTAAAAATAAAATTGATCCAATTTTTGGCACATGGGATGAATTCGAGCGATTGAGGAATTTTTTAAAGTAGGTCCTATTTCGCTTCTCATAAAACCATCTTGAAATTGAGATCCATTTTCATCATTGCAGTAATATCATTCAAAATAATTTCGACATTGGCAAGACCGTTATAAAAGAGAAAGAGAGAGAGAGAGAGAGAGAGAGAGAGAGAGAGAGAGAGAGAGAGAGAGAGATTACCCTACAGTGGCAAATACTCGTACTCTTATTTGATATGGGTGGGAGGCACAGTGGTGGCGGAAAAAAGGGTACACTTTCTCCTCCAGGCTTCTGCAGAAAGGACATAAGCAAGTGCCCTTGGATAACTAGGCTCCCTTGGGCCCCACAATTTAGACGAATGGAAGCAAAGAAATTGTTTCTCTATACCATGAATATTAAGAGCCAGAATATTAATTTGTCTAAATTGTTTCATACAAGTTTAATTCTAATATTCAGGAAAGACGGAATTTGTTCCTCTCTCTCTCTCTCTCTCTCTCTCTCTCTCACACACACACACACTTAAAAGGCCGCTCTCTCCTTAGTTTAGTTAAGTTTTCATTACCGGATCCATAATTCTCAGCTCTAGTGTGTTCAGTTACAAACAAATGGTGTTGTTTATTTTTACCTTTATATATTTACTTTTTTTCTTTCTTTCTTTCTTTTACCTACGGCCCCCTGACTTCTTGGTTTTGTCTTAGCAGCATTTCTTGTTGCACGATAATTTTGTTGAAAGGCGTTTTCTAACTCATTTTACAAAATCAGTTATTGATACCTCTGTTTCAAATGTTTTTATCAGTTCTTAGAGATATTGATGTGCGTATCTTTGTATGTGTTCGCACACGCTTATGCCCTTATAGATAAAAAAAAAATGTAGAGCGACCACATAATGCGCATGGTGAGAAGTTAAGCCAAAAACATGATGTAAGAATAAAAATAATCTGACCATGCGCTTTTGTTTATTTATGTAATTGGCTGCTGTATGGGAACGGTGCCAAATGGGTTGACACACATACTACCTCCGTAGGTTTGTAGAGATTTGGGTGTAACTTGTAACTGCGCCGCTTATCAACCCTGTTATGTTTTGGTATTCTACCGATGGCTGTTAATGAGACTAAAGTTCGTCCAGTTTTACCTGCTGCAGTTAGCTATATGAGCGTTTCGCTTTAAAGGTTAATTTGGTCAGCGGAAAATGTTCGCCGCCGTCTGCCTACGAAACAGTTGTGCTGTCTAGTCGTGGGAGCCCGTATTAAAATATCTCTTGAAGCATGTGCTGGTGGAATGGTGCCCTCTCAAAAACTCTCACATTCTTAGATGGACTGTTTTTCGTATGCGTGTTTCAGTTTCTTACCTGTCTAGTTCGTAGCTTATCTTATCTCGTTTATAATACAGTTAATGTCACCCTGCCTTATAGCGTAGCTCAAGTATACCTGTTTAATAGTTTCGTGTATAGCTCGGATTGTCTGAATTCTTATCCCGTGATTCTGCTAGATGTTGCTTATGGAATAGTCTCATTAAAAGTCAATCACAAGTTGGTTCGTGGCAGAATTCCAGCGAAACTAAGGCTTTATTGATTACACGATCTTACCCTGTGCCTCGGCTCCATGATGGTATTCCTGGCATTATTAGGGATGTAATCTTGCGAGTTGAAATGAGACGTGATAATTCTTAAGAGCGCCAAGCACATTTGCTTTAGATTTCCTGAGTTGTACTGCTGTTTATGTGTGCCTAGACATTAACTGCTTAGTCTCAGAGTTATCTCCACCGTTATTTATGTGATATTTTACTCTCTCTCTCTCTCTCTCTCTCTCTCTATCGGACATCCAACTGTAGCCTCTCGCACTAAGCTCTCTCTCTCGTCTCTCTCTCTCTTCTCTCATCTCATTTATTCTCTCTCTCTCTCATTTATTTATTATTTTCTTTTGCTTTGAGACACTCCTTTCTTTGCAAGTTTGCTTGGCAGGTGAAAGCCAGTCAACCTTGTGCTACGAGGATGTATGCTCGTTTTGAATATAATAATAATAATAATAATAATAATAATAATAATAATAATAATAATAATAATAGAACGTGGTAAGCGTATTATTAACATCCCTAAGGCTGTAAAACATTGAAACCTAAGCCAGTACATCAAGTAATAATGCAATTAAACAAGTCACCTTTTGTGTACACACACATACATACACACACGCACGTACACACATACACACACCCCCACTCACGTACACAACCCTTGCCACTCCTGGACACCGTCTTGTGTACTGTGTCCGGATTGAGTTTTCTTTTGAGGGTGTTTCACCTCAATGTAAATTGTTTTTCCCGAAAACTATTTTTCGAAAATAAGGCCAGACACTTTTGATGTTTCCGTGTGTGTGTAAGAGGGCGCAGTTTCGGCGTAGATTGAGTACTAAAGAGATAATCAATCGAAGAGGCTGTTGTTTGTGTATTATGTAAATATTGAGCTTTACGTCATACATGAATTCTGTTTTGGGGATGTCGGTCATAAAGCTGATAGCAGTTTGAAACATTATTATTAATGTTATAAAAATAATATAAAATACGCGTGTATGCCAATGTTATGGGAAAAGAAATCTTAGAAAAGAAAGAGAAAAATGTAAAAATCATAAAGAAGCAAAATAATATAAAGTACTTGATAAAAGTTTCCCATAAACGGGGTAAAGGTTAGATAAATTTAACGGAGGATGGGTGCATTCATGAATAAATTACATTTGATTTTGCCACAATTTTTATTTTTACAAACACAGTTTACCAGCAATATATTTTTTTTAATCTACTCTCAATTGTTTTCTAAAAAAGAGGAACGTTCTAGAGTGTGGTATTTGCGCCCTCGTGAAATTTACATACTGAACAAAACTTCAAAAAGAAGACGAGATTATTGTTGAAAATGGCTAGTGGATATAGTTGCGAGAGAGAGAGAGAGAGAGAGAGAGAGAGAGAGAGAGAGAGAGAGACAGACAGACAGACAGACAGAAATTGATTAGTCAATGACAACACAGTAACGACACTTCTTAAAAAACATAATAGAAAATTACACTTTTCGCCCTTTTGCATGCATGACGGAAGGTATCCCTCACAGCATTATTGAAATATGTGAGGTATCTTGGATTTTCAAGCATGAACCAGATTAAAAGTTTTGATTTTTTTTCTTGCCTATATTAAAGTAACTCGCTGCATCGAGTTTCAGTGACTTGAATTGATGGAAGTCAGTGTTGAAGTGACTTCATTCCCGCGGACTGGAGACAGTGCCAGATCGAGGAAAGGAAGAGGAACCAAAATATGTTTGGTTGAGCCACTGCAGAAGACGAGTGTCACTTGATACGCGCGTTTCTTCCGCTTCCTTCGTTGCCTCCGCCTTTCTCCTCCCTTTCTATTTACACGCTTTTGTTCCGTCTGTGATGATAAGGAATGTGATACTAATCATTGCGGTGATTTTTATGCTAGTTTTCATTTCGTATTACATCTTGGGAACGCCTTTAGAGTAACTGAAAGTTTTTGGAACATTATATATATATATATATATATATATATATATATATATATATATATATATATATATATATATATATATATATATATATATTGTAAACGTCTCACTTTCCTGCGTGAGTTTTACCTTAAATTATATATTGATCACGTTCCAAATATTTGGGATTCAATTACACACACACACACACACACACACACACATATATATATATATATATATATATATATATATATATATATGTATATATATATATATATATATATATATATATATATATATATATATACATCCATTTTAACTCTAATGTTTTCTTGCATTTAGGCAAA
>NC_087213.1:74445990-74503490 GCF_015104395.2 Macrobrachium nipponense | reverse complement strand
GAGAGAGAGAGAGAGAGAGAGAGAGTGAGTTTGTGTATGTGTGCGTGTGTTTGTGTGACTTTTTTACTGTTTCATGAAAGATAAACTGCCTATTAAAGTTAAAACTTTGCTTATGCCAAATGCTTAAGAGGAAAGAATGGCTTCTCCGTTATTTTTATCCTAGATCACTTATGCTTTCTCGTCTTAAAATATAATGTTTTCCATCTAATTTTTTGCTTTTGCCTTTACTTCACCATCTGTACCTAATAGTTGCCAGCCAGTCTTCTTTTTTTTTTAATTCAAAGTTGAAGTAGGTAGAAAAGGACAAAAAAACATACTATTAAATATAGCTATATTGCAGTTGAGAGTTTGCTATAATGACCTAAGTATATATATACATATATATATATATATATATATATATATATATATATATATATATATATATATATATATATAATATATATATGTGTGTGTGTGTGTGTGTGTGTGTGTGTAAATGCTGTTTGGTGTTCGTTTCGTATCAGCGCTAAATTCAATTTAGCACCATGCAAACGTGATTTTATCTTCTAATCTTTAAACGGGTAAAATTGCCAGCTAATTAATCGAAGAGTATACGATCAATGCTGTCTTTATTTTCTGTAATCGTTTATTATGTAAATTGTCTTTTTATTTTTTTTAACCATTTCAAAGGCATTAGAACGTTGCAGAGTACTCTCTCTCTCTCTCTCTCTCTCTCTCTCTCCCCGTCTGTCTGCCTCGCTTGTTCTCCTCTCTCCTTCCACTCAAAGCACTTGTGCTGGGGTTAGAAAAAAAAAGTGGCTTTCCCCTCCTCATTCCCCCTCCCTTCCCCTGGTCGACTTCCTCTCCCCCTCCGCTCATTCCCTCATTCTCTTCAATCAACTCCCTACTCTTACCATTGATCCTTGTTTTGTTAATCTCTCTCTCTCTCTCTCTCTGTTAGTTTGTTACCCTTCTCATTTATACTTGAATATTCAAGTAGTATAATATCTTCCATTTGTTGTACTTCTCGTTATTGTATTTTTCTCCTATGTTGGTTTTTCTGAATCTGTTGTACAGTTTGAGAGTAAAAGTTATGATGAAAAAATGAAAACTTGTTACTTTTTCTTGTTAATACTTTGTTCACTTGCTTACTTGTGAACGTTCGTAGAAACTATACTCTGTTTTTTTTTTCCATCTGTCCATCCGCCTGTGGTGTTTTTGTATGGTAACACTGCGTCCCGGGCTTTAGATAGTCACATTCAGCTTACATTCAATGATATAATATCCTATTTCGAATATTAATGGTGTAATTCGCATACAGTAAATTATTAAAACACTTTTCAGTTGCAAATGTACACCCAGATATCCTTTTATTTACATAAGACTTACATATAGCATAACTATCTAAAGCCCGGGGCGCAGTGTTACCATACAAAAACCCCACAGGCGGATGGACAGATGAAAAGAAACAGAGTATAGACAAAAAATATTCGTTATGAAAGCTTAGATAATTTCCCTAACAGCATTTCATAGTTCTAGTACTTCTGTTTGCTTAGTATCGCCTCCTTTCTCATTTCCCTTTTCTATTCAAGATTCAAAGTGAGATGCGAAATTTGTTAGAAAAAGAGTTTAGCATATAATCACAGGTGTGTGAAACTTGAGTAGCGTCTGCAGACCATCACTCCCAATGAAGCTTGCCTTGTGATTTACCATTTCCCTTCCTTCGCCAGTCTGTGGTATTCTTTTCCATCGTCTGCCTTCCCTGGCTTCCAGAACCCTTTACGTGAGGTATGTATGTCGTTTCCTGCAAGGCTAGGCCCAGCTCTTTTCCTTCTTCCATTCTTGTATCGACATTAACGCCTGAGTTAGATTACGGCAGCGAGACACCTTCCTTTCCGGTCTCTTCTGGAATAGAAAATAGTTGCACTGAAATCTACCTAAAATCCTAAAGCCACTCTAGCTTTTCCTTCAGTTGTTTCCTGCTCAGCTTCTCTTATTTATTCAAGGGAAACGAAACTCCGTTTTCATTTCCTCGCTTTTCCCTTTGCTTACTGAAATAGGTTTCTCTGGGCTGCAAGTTGTTAGAATTATTTTTTTTAAATAACTGCAGTACTTTTGTAAAAAAATGAAAGTTTTCATTTTAGACTTCACGGTCTATGATGCTATAGGGTCCTGGTTTAGATTCATTGTCAAGAACTTCCTTGACTGTGTTTACAAGGAGTTACAAGGGGTTACAAGGATTAGGATGTCTCAAAGACTTGTTAGTTCATCCGAGGGGACATCGTGTGCTCACTTATCTCTAGCAGCAGGTTTTACTATTCATTTACACTATCCTAATGATTTTGTCTAGCTTTCTTTTAAACTCTTCCACGCTGTTGCTGTTTACAACTTCTGGTGGCAGTTTATTCCATGTGTCACATATCTTGTATGTAAAGAAATTCCCGCAATGGGATGTGTTGTATCTCTGCAGTTCTAGTTTCCCTCCATTATTTCTTGTCTGGTTTTCGTTTAACGTAAATAGGTTACCGTTCACTTTTGTTTTGCCTTTCAGTATTTTAAATGTTTCTATTAGTAGTTGTCCTCGCAGTCGTCGTGTTTCTAATTTTGTGGCTCTTTCTTGTACCCCTTCTAATCTATATGCGTCCTTTCTTAGTGTTGGTGACCAAAACTCTACTGTATATTCAAGATGAGGTCTAACTATTGATGTGTAGCTGCAGCACCATTTTGATTAAACCCGTCTCGTGTCAGCACTGATCCTTGTCTAAAATTTCGTTATACTGTGAAAAGAAAATTGAAAGACAGACCTGGTGTATTCGTATGGACTCTTCAAACCAACCTACAAGGTGATGATGCGCTTTCAGTATTGGCAATAAGATCAGTTCCCAGCCCAGCATGTTGTTTGATGGCATTCTAGAAAAGACAATTATGTAGCCCGTTCCATCAGCCTTTGCTCTGGATCTAAAACGGTATTTTTGAAAGCAACCTCCATATTTTTATTTTAGGCGATGTGATGAATGCCAGAATCAATATTAAAAAGCCTATAGAGGCAATTGTGTATCCACTCGTACGTTACACCACTGTGATGGACATCACAGTAGTGTGGCAAATATACAAAAATATCCTCCTTCATCTTTTTTAATACCTGTTGTAATAAACTGAAAGCCACGAATATGCATTAAATGGTAGACGCAATTTTTCACGATCCCTTTCCATTAGCAAATTAAAATTACGGGTTCATTTTTAGGTTTCCTCGCCATCAAGTTGTAAATTAATATTTCGACTTCAAATCACCTAACATATAAAACCACTGACTCGGGTGTAGCATTTGTAGACATCACAGACTTATTGTTCCAAAACAGAAATGAGCATGACACTTAATGTTTGAATTACCATTTTATAAAACTCCAGTCATGAAACTATTTCGTTTTCATGAATAATACGAGAGAGAAAATACAGTTTTCGTGGCCATTTTACGTTCTATTGCTCTTTAATGTGTCATAAAGAACATTGCCTCTACTAATGTAAAGACAAATAGCAAAAGTGCCTAGGCGTACCTGAGCTGTAGAGTGCTATTGATATTAGTAATAGATATTAGTAATACCGGTCTTTGCAATCAAGAATAACTTCGTGCATGACTTTGTTTTTGCTTGATAAAAACAACCTTCTTTAATAAAAAGAATGTTCTCACCACGGTTGCTTTTCCTCGTTCGTTGTGTATGTTTTAGAGCTTTGAATTTCAGGTAGGAAGCTCGATTCTCTTAATACGAGAATAAGGCCGTGCGTGGGAGTTCTCCAGCGCCCAGCATGACCTCGAATTCGTGCTCGTTTAAGCATAACCGACCCCCGTGTACTCCGGCTTTTCATCTGTGGACGATAGAGGCTGTGCCAGTGAACTCTGTCTTTTGAAGTCCCTTTTCAACTTTAAATGGAACCAGTTCTTAATAACGCTAGATTCACTGCCCCTCTTTACCTCGCCTCAAAAATATGTGATGTGATTTCGTTCTTTATTTTAAGCCCGCTGTTTGATTTACATATTTGAAATGATCATGGACTCGAATTATATTTAAGACCACTGGATTTAAAAAAAAAAAAAAAAGTTTACTTTTTTTATGTATTTTGTGATTTGGTAAATTTCAAAGTGATTAGTTTACATTGTTCTTTGCAACGAAAAATACTGCCGAATTGTATGACTGAAATATTTCCAAAAATAAAATGTCATATACCAGCTCTTAAATTGTGGGTGAGATTCCTTATATCAGAAGCGTAAGACATCTGCCTAAAACGAATAATTATATGCAAGTGGTCGTACATAAGTACATGAAAATACAGACCCGTAGGACAAACGCACGTTGTAGTCCTTCAAATTCCTATAATCCTGTTATTGATTCTGTGCTCGAACTTCAAATAAAATGTCAGTAGAGGCATATTTTATCTAATATTGGTTATTATTATAGACTCTATTACTCAGGAGAAGGTAACTTCAACCCGCATATAAGGAAAGGAACGATGTTTTATGTTACAATTTTGAGTGAAAGAAATGAAAGGTGGTTTGAGTAGTGGATTTGCAATCTCGAGATAAGACGTAAATTGAAGTTGGAATTGGATGTGAAGGTGATGCTTGTACTAGGAGTCAGGTGAATCTGGACACGAGTATCGCGAAGTCTACGACTCGGAGAGAGAGGAAAAAATTGGATTGAAGTAAAAAAAAAAACAAGCTAAACGTAAAGATTACGATCAGAGGAAGCTGTGAAAAGCAGGATCTTTTCCTGTCATAAAGCCAACATATGATGTCAACGAAAACGGAATGATTTCCCCAAAGAAGCAATAAAGCCACCCCTGGAAAAATGAAGTTTGTGGAAATCGAAGGAAAGCAGTAGTAAACGCTTTCCGGGACACCGCGGTATAACTGAGCACACTAAGTGTGAGAGGAGATGGTAACCTTTATTTAGGAAGAGTGGCCAGCTGTTGCTGCTTATTGTGCAGTAGATTTAAACAGGTCTTGTCCACCATGAGCTACCACTCACCAAGCAGCCCGCATACCGGACGAGTAATAATCATAATGTAGGAGATGTTCTATGTCCATTGGTTCAACCAAGGTTCAACCAGACAACGTTCACACGTATCCCTCACATATAACAGGAAGGGGTATGGTCAGTGTGCATGAATATATTACGTGTAAGTGTATACACACACAAACATACACTGTATATCAATGGTTCTTAACCTGGGGGGTATTAGTTATTTCCAGGGGAGGCGCGAGCCCTAGCGAAAAAATGAAAAAAAAAATGCTTATATATATTATATTCGTTATTATCAAGAAATTATATTCGTTATTCTCTCAACAAGAGTCAAGAACTAATATTCAGAAGTTTATAAAAAAAATAAAAAAAAAGGCAAAAGTATCGCTTTACAACATTAGTTTCCTAGAGTCTACTACCCTAGTTAGGTACGTTGGGCTTACATTGTTTTGTAATTATTGACCTCCCGTCCTCTCCCTCGAAACCCCTTCTCTCTCTCTCTTTAAATCTGGGAGGGAATTTTACTCATAGATGAAAGGGGGGCGTGAAAGAAAGGACCAACTCTTAGAAGGGGCGTGGTAATAAAAAGGTTTAGAACCACTGCGTGTATATGTTCTCTTCTGTATACCTTTGCCCCAAAAGTTTGTGGTCGACCCCTGTTTCGTAATCTCCAAAGGTCCCTACTTCATGTATTTTCCTTTTCAATTTCAAGATCCCATATGCCCTTCTTCTGGACCCCGTTCCTTAACCCAACCAGCCGTTTTTAACGGGATTCCCCGTTTGTTGAGATGGATGGCCTCCTTCGTGCGTAAAACCTATCCAGTCCATTGTACCCTCGCCTGTTGGTCGTCATTATCTCTTCATTCTCCCTTTTTTCTTCATTTCCGAGTCGCTCCTCAAGAAGATTCCCAGCCTCTTCGTCTGTATGTCTCACCAACCTCTTCACTTCTAGATTCCTGTAAAGAAGAGGCCAAACTTCTTCATTTCTGGATTCCTGTAAAGAAGAGGCCAAACCTCTTCATTTCTAGATTCCTGTAAAGAAGAGGCCAAACCTCTTCATTTCTAGATTCCTGTAAAGAAGAGGCCAAACCTCTTCATTTCTAGATTCCTATAAAGAAGAGGCCAAACCTCTTCATTTCTAGATTCCTGTAAAGAAGAGGCCAAACCTCTTCATTTCAGAATGTATTCAGAAAATGCCCAACAGCCTTATCATGTTTCACTCACTTATAATCATCCCTTTTTCCCCTCGCCAACTCCACACTTAAGCCACATAAATAAGGACAGGTATATAACACACAAACTACTATGAGTCTGTAATCATGTCTCTTTGTTAAGTCGCTTATGATGCTCCAGCGTTGTTTCACTTGGTTCGTCTATCCTTCTCCGTGGTTACTTACCTGTTTTAACTTTGGATCGTGTTTGTCTCTTGCGGGAATTCGTTCATTGCAGTATTATTTGAATTTGCCTTCAGCCATCTCTTTACCAAATTTTTTTCACACATTAATTCGTCTATGTATTGCATATTCAGAATGCCATTATGTTCAAGCCATCTCGTTAAAGCAGTTTCCTTAACTCATCTGTTGTAGCAGACGCGTTAAGAAGAGTCGGCATTATCACAGATTATATTATAGGATTCTCAACGAACAAAAGCCCCTTCCAGCCCTCAAAGCCAACAAACGATGCATTGCAGTGTAGCAGCGTGCTGTCTATATATGATTATTACCTATTTACCATTTTTTCAATCTTCGAAATTTTGCACCACATACACTTATACACATACATACCTACATATATATATATATATATATATATATATATATATATATATATATATATATATATATATTATTATTCGTTAAAAGCCATTGCTTTAGTGGCATCAATAAGTTTCTTGCAAGTATCTTCATACCAACGGAGTTTTTTCCGATTCTCATTCGTCAATTTCTGGTGAAAAATACGCAGACTTCCTTCTTCCATTTATTGAATTTTGTCGCGACAGCTGTTTCGCCTTATGGCATTATCAAGCGACTACTGGCTTACAATCTGGCCTTTCGGCCTATTTATTTCATCGTGTGGGAAGTATGACCTTGAGGTATGGGTACTGGTTGGTCTAGGGATTAACAGCTTAACCATTAAGGGTATTGTTTCAGGTACAAAGAAATAAAAGTGAAAGTTTAAGTAAAAGTGAAAGTTTAAACTTTCACTTTTGTTTCTTTGTACCTGAAACAACACCCTTAATGGTTAAGCTGTTAAGCCCTAGATAAATATAAGCAACAAAATTAATATATTCAGTTTTTACATGTTTTGGACTGTGAAGATACTTTGTAATTTCAGTTATGGTCAAATCTGTTTAGGTTTGTGACCGTGTAATATCCGATAATCCTGGACTATCTCTGTTAATTTTTACCCTTTTGACAATTAACCATCTGGTATTCTTGATCTTGTTGTGTACCTGAGACCTTTCTCTCCAATTGTATTTCATTAGCTCCTTGACAATGTCTTAGTAAAGACGAAAGCCCTTGGATTTCTGACTATCCTTTTCCTGTGGGATTCGCTTAATTATGAAGTCCCGTGCATCTACTGTGATTTTTTAAGCATATATATATATATATATATATATATATATATATATATATATATATATATATATATATCGTATATATATATATGTGTGTGTGTGTGTGTGTGTGTGGCTGGCTGTGGGGAGGGGGAACTTAATCACTTACATAATTGTTCTGTGCATTAATACACTTACTAACAAGACCTCATTTAAACTGGATGGTATCTAGCAGAGGTATTCAGTGAGGGAAAAGTTACCGGCTTTCTAGGACTAATAGTCCTCATCGTCTGGTATCCGTAGAATATTCTACGGGTGACAGATGAGGACTGTTAGTCCTAGAAAGCTTGTAATTTTTACGGACTAAATATCTCCGCTAGATGCCATCCATCTTAAATGACACACACACACACACACACACACACATATATATATATATATATATATATATATATATATCTTATATATATATAATATATATATATATAATAATAAATATAGAGAAAGGATGATAGAGAGAGGAGATGAACGAGACGAGAGAGAGAGAGAGAGAGCGTCCAAGAAGTAATTTATTTGCTGCATCAGAACTTAGCACTTTCATGTTATGTACCTAGAGGAAGTATTAGGTATTAATACTTTTTTATTGAACAGCATGCAAGGATATTATAGTCATAACGGCAAAGTAAAGAAGTAAAGATTATTGCTGTAGATTGCGGAAACTTTTTTTTTAAGCTTTGCTATGGAATGAAGGAAGTTGCAGATCAGCCCTTTTTTCAGGAAGTTTTATAGTTATATTTCAGTTATAAGATATAGTGAGACGATCTCAAGGTCTCTCCAGCCGCGTGATACGAAGGGCCGCGTTGTGCATACCAGGTCAAATGTATAAAAGGGTGTCACCGTGGTCCTGACTATGTGTATCCGTTTATTGACTTTTAGTTTTTAGAATAACTTCCTTCTCTCTCTCTCTCTCTCTCTCTCTCTCTCTCTCTCTCTCTCTCTCTCTCTCTCTCTCTCTCTCTCTCTCCTTCAAGTATCACTGGTTTTATTCGCTGAATTAATTTCTTGTTAAAGTGTATAATTTCTGGCTGTATTGTCTCAATTATTTTCGGTTTGCTGTGTCTTATTAAACATTTCCTAACATGTAAAAGCATCACCTCTTATTTAAGGTTTTCAATTTTGTAGATCAGTCGTTTTTTGAGATTCACTTTTAGGTGACTTTTGTGGTATATTTTTGTATGTTTTACTTTGGATTAATGGCATTTTTGTGTGTCGAAGTGTTATGGTAACCAGTTTATGATCGAAGGACAAAATTTATATATACGGGTGTTGTGGTGAGAAGCCTTTTCACAGTAAAATCCATTAGAGTATCCTCGATAGCATTGAAAATGTAAGAGTATTGAGTTTTTCAAGTTAAACTGATACAAATCGAGTCTGTTTGCAGTTAGAGAAACAGAATGAAACCTCAAAATAGGGTTTGGACAAAAGACCCTTAGGACAAAATCCCCCAGGGCAAAACCCCCAAGGGACAAAAGCCCCCCAAGGACAAAAACCCATCAGGTAAAGTGCAAGGTATGACGAAAGCCAAACTTTGCGTTTTAGACTAGAAAAATATGAGGATGACTGAACAAAAAAAAAATTCCAGATTGTACAAATGGGTGAATTTTTGCGATTGTCGTGATAACATGGGAATTGTAGCTTTTCCTTCAATTTTTAAGTATAGAGTTTTAATTAATCACATGAATTATCTTTAAAGGTAAATATATGAAAATCAGTATCATTATTTTAACGCTTCGTGATTCCAACGGAAAGAAACCAGTATGAAACTACTTGGACTTGTGGTTGCCTTGTTTGTAAACACCTAACATACTTGTTCCTTATTTCACCAATATCCGTTTGTTGATCTCTTCCGTAAGTGATTTCTTCGCTTTGCGTCAGATGCTAAATAAACGGTATATTTTCTCACATTTGGGTAATACCGTCGTTTGGGAAAATTAATTTTGTTAGTATGTTGTTCGTGTATAGTCGGTTAATGATAATTTCAAAAGATTCTGCTATTACGCCGAACTATTAATTTGCAAAAAGAGACAATGGGGCGCTGAATAATCCTGATGGGATTTGGGCGCTTGGTCCTCAAGACCTAAATTTCATAATCAATCAATCAATCAAATCAATAAGAGACAATGTTCATACATGTTACTGGGCGATCTTTAAAATATATTCCGTATTGCTCTCTATACCCATAGAAGTGTTCAAGAATTACAAGTGAGACATCTATAAACCCGTTTTTTATAGAAGTTCGTTCGAGTGTGCTATATGTTTTAACAGGTTTCATCCTACGGGGATTTTGTTTTGAGGAGGTTTCATTTAAAGGAAGTTTTTTCCGTGGATTTTGTCCTACGCTCTCATCAGGTATTGTCACAAAACTGTAGCCAAACTTTAGTGAGGAATTTTAAAGTGGAGTTAGACAAACAATATAAAACCAGTTGAGGTCTTCTGCAAAACACAGAATCTGGCTGTAAGACATACTTTTACTTATACACATTCAACTATCTATCATGATCAATGAGAATCTGTCATTCTCAAAAGAACAACCTCGAAGAAAGAGCGAACAAAGACATCTTCAGTTCGCTTCTAGAACGACATTGCATGAACGAGCCAAAAGACTTCATCTCCTGTGTTTCGTTTTCCTACTTGTCCGCGTATTTCGTCTTCACTAAAAACAGAGAAGAAGAATCCTAACTGCAATAAGGGCGTGCTGTGTGGTGAAGGAGACACAAATGGCAAGAATCAAAAGAAGAATAAATATGTTTATATTACAAACAGCCAGCCGTGGTCTTATTTAGAAAAAAAAAAGAATAGTTACTAACGAAGGCTGAAGCATACGTTCATATGTTAAGGTTTTTAAGAGAATACAAAGTCAACCAACGCTCTTGCTCCCTTGTTTGTGCGGTCGTGCGACGATGTATGCAACAGGACTATAATATATAATAAAGAATAATAACCCAGATGGGCAAGCGTGGCTACCATTAAGCCAATTTACGTATCACTGAAATTGGAGACAGAAATAAAAGTTGATTGTTCTCTTCAGTCTGTTCAACAAACTAAATACTACGTAGCTCTTCGTTTTCACGACATTTAACTCTCATTTTCTTAAAAGAATAAAAATGAGCAAGTACTAACGTCATACTTATATATATATATATATATATATATATATATATATATATATATATATATATATATATATATATATATATATTAATTTCCTAAGAATACAGAATACGACGCTGTAGATAAAGATGACAGGTCAAACGAAAGAAAAAAAAATAGAGAGCTTGGAAGAGCGCCAGTTAATAAAATTATCTGATTTCTGTTTGCAAAGCACTCCTTGCATGCATTCATGCGTTCATACATAATATCATATTTTATTTTACGAAAAAAAAATCCGTCGTTATTTACTATCAGATAGTGAGTATTCGTTACAATTTTTTTTAAACGATCATTAAGGAGACAGAGTTCGGTTGTCGCGATTTCTTTGAAGTTTGCTTTATTGAAGGAGTCTCCTTCCTTGATTAATGTTGCCTTTTTATGGTAATGCATTATTTCTATTTTAATTAAATATTAAGATTTTCAAAATAGTCGCGTATCTAGAACAATATTCAGAAAATTGAGTATTTGGAGTATGTCGCCTCATCAAGTTGCCTGCATTAAAAAAAAAAAAAAGTTTTTGTCAACCTCCCCATTGTTTGCCTCGCCACTTGTGGACGACGGCCTTCGCCAACGTTTACTTTTCCTATTTAGTATTGTTTGCTCGATGGTTTTTGTGTGCGTGCGTGTCTCTTTTGGTTTATTTTTGACATAAAAAATATAGCTTCCCTTTCTAACCCTAGATAGCTTTATTACCCTTTCACACAGTTTTAACAAATTCGCATTTTGTTCAAACTCTTTCAGAGATGCTCTTATTGGTGAAGTAACAGAAATATTCATTTAACTTTTAAATTGTAAGCTTGAACTCTTTCGAGATCCATGACACTACTGCAGTCACAACATGCGCCTCTGATAGGAGGTGAATTCCCTTATGGCTAAGGTATTTATTTATTTTTTTTTTTATTTTGTTGTTAGTTCCACAATTATTATTCAGGGTTGACAACCAGAAGTTTGAATTTTCATTAGACTTGAAATAATTAGAACTTTCTTTTTGGGAATTCGAAGTGACCTTTCGGAAACGGTTTTCATAATGGTCAATTGTACTCAGTGACCCTTTCCATCGCACTCTTCATCAGGGGTATATGCTCGTTCGTATTTATGCCCCAACTACCGATTGCAATAATAATTTTTCTCGACTTCGTTATAAATTATGTCCCTTCCTCTCGGCTCCACATTCTGCCTTTGTAATATTACTGTTTGCTACCTACGTTCTGATATTTGGAAATCTGATATCATATCCCTTTGTTGGTCGATGTTACGTCGGTCTCTATATCATTTCTAGCGTAACCACTTCAACTTTTTGTAAGACATTATAGTTTTTGTCTCAAATTTACTTTTTATCTCACTTCCGTTACCGTAATGACTGTTCGTTTCGTTTCCATTAGTTTCCATTAGCAAGTATTCTATTGTTCTCGTCGTTGGTCTCCCGCAAGAGGCCATCAGCAACCAGATAACATTGCCCTTTGCCTTTAAGAGCTCAAAAAACTACCATCAGCTCATTCTCAATAAAGGATTTATATTCGCTAACGTAGAACCTCACTCCCAAGACTGTCACATCGTGTAACCCTACCTAAAACCAAATTATGTTGATGGTTTTCTATCATGCTTCAAGTCCTTCCTTTGCCTGTTTAGCTGAGATTCAAATCATAGACTTGAAGCATGTGATGGTGTCGTACCGTCAAATCACACAACCATTCCACATAGTACGTTCTCTGTCATTCTCTGTATAGCTTTTAGATGCGACAGCAAACCATTGTTAATGTCTCGTTCACACCTTCAGCCTTTTATTTTCCAGCATTTTTGCCAGGTGTCCCTGCTCCTTTACTCTCGCACGTGATCACGACATTCCACTTTAATATCCAGTCTTGGTGGCGAAAATAACCGTACGCGAGTTATTTATTCAAAAAGATCTCTCCTTCCGCCTTACTGCAAAGTATTCAGGCTACTTTCCATATCAGCTTTCACGCTTCCAAGCGTTCCATATCTCTGCTACTTCTTTCGTTGCCTTTCCTAATATTTGACATCACCGACTTTCTTCACAGTGAAAACGATTTTCAGGAAGTCGTTCTCCATACATAAGTTTGGTGTTGTGCCGTAAGTGTCATCTTGTATTTATACATCTAGTTGCCAGTTTCTCTTTGTTTTGGAAAGTACCTACTTTCAGAATGTAAGTTTTCCCGTCAATACGTTCAGGTTTGTGTACTACTTGACATGGTACTCGAGGGAACTGAAGGTGTACTTCTTAACATGGTACTCGTGGAACCAAAGGTGTACTTCTTAACATGATACTCGCGGAACTAAAGGAGTAGTACTTCTTAACATGGTACTCGAAGGAAAGACGGTGTACTTAACAATGTACTCGCGGAACTGACGGTGTACTTCTTAACAAGGTTCTTGCGGAACCGAAGGTGTACTTCTTAAAATGGTACTCGTGGAACCGAAGGTGTACTTCTTAACATGGTACTTCATGGAACTAAAGGTGTACTTCTTAACATGGTACTTCATGGAACTAAAGGTGTACTTCTTAACATGGTACTTCATGGAACTAAAGGTGTACTTCTTAACATGGTACTCGTGGAACTGGAGCGAGATGTACTTCTTAACATGGTACTCGCAGAACTGAAGGTGTAGTCTTCTTGACATGATACATGTGGAACTGAAGGTGTACTTCTTAACATGGTACTCGCGGAACTGAAGGTCTACCTACGTTTTAACATGATACTTGTGGAACTGACGGCGTAGACTGTTTAACATGGTACTCGCAGAACTGAGGGTGTAATTCTTAACATGATACTCGCGGAACTGTAGTTGTACTTAACATGGTACTAGAAGAACTGAGGGTGTACTGGGTACTCGTGGAACTGAAGGTGTGTTTTTAAACATGGTGCTCACGGAACCGAAGGTTTACCTCTTTGCTTGGTACTACTCTTGGAACTGAAGGTGTACCTCTTAACATGGTACTCATGGAACCGAAGGTCTGGAATTTTTGAGTTGTTATAGCATTGGTCATGTATGTTGAAATATTATCATTAAATTGAGTGTATTTACTTACGGGTGCGTCTACGTTACAGAAACATGTCAGCAGAAACTCACGTGTCGAAAACTGGTTGCAAACAAGTCAAGAAGCATGTGTAGTGAACGAGTCTTTGGCAAATCATGGACAGTCGTATGATGTGCTACTGAGGACTACTAAGTCAGTGACGTGTATTAACGTGTTTGGAATACGTGTACGAAAAGTGACCCACGTCAGACTACTACTTCGCAGCAAATATTTCAATTATCAAAATTAGCACATTTTTCTTTAGATAAATAGGAAGTTATTTAAATAGAAGCTTAATTATGAACATTTAACCTTGATTAATAAACTGTTTAATTTAGCTTGTGTAAATATTCATTTTTCTCTTCCATCAATTGATATGAATACCCCAGAGAATCGATAACTATTCTGAAATACTGAAAATCTCGTTAAACTTGTTTTCTAATATTTTATATCTTCTTTCACTATTTTGATAATGACATTGTCAGTATCCTTTAATGAAAGGTTACAATCATAACGAGTATATTCGATAGACCTTTTTATATAAGTGAAATTATAAAACACAGTTTTCCGAAATTATAAGTGAAATTATTGGAAAGTGTCTTCCGAAAAGATAAATAAAAAAAATAGACCAAATATAACGCTAGGAATAAAAAATATAAATATATATGTTCTTGAGAGAGAGAGAGAGAGAGAGAGAGAGAGAGAGAGGAATGGTTCTGGAGGGGTTGGGGGGTGGCATAGCCTGGCCTGACAGATCTTGACTGTGGCAATGATAAAATGACGACGACCCCTTGAATTGTGGGCGATGGGAACCAGGGACGACATCTTTGCACCAGGAGCTTTTTGGTCCTTTTATGAGATGTGAAAGGAGGGGAGTCGTGTGTTGCTTTTATGCTCTGTGTACTTATTGGTAAGGCACAGTATTTATTTATTTATTTATTTATTTATTTAATTTTTTTGTTATTTCTTTACTTTTATATTAATTTATTTGTTTATTTATTTGTTGGCATGTATGTTTACTATTATACTCTTTTTTCTTTATTTTACTAGTATAGTTATACATTCATGTGAGTATTCATTTATTCATTTATGTTTCCCGTAGGGCCTCGTATTTATATTCCGACGCAAGCTCTCATATATCTATAACAGTGATAAAAATCAATGCTACCTGTTTTAGGTCATTTGTCCTCCCTTTATTAGAATATTGTTCTCCAGTTTGGATGTCTGCTTCTGCCAGAGATTTATCTTTTATACCAGGTAGAGGTTCTTGGTGGTAGGTTTCTGTTTCCTAACAGTAGTCGTTATGACTTGGACTATCGACATGTGGTCTCTTGTTTTGTGACTTTTTCAAAAGTTGTATTTCAGCAGCGGTATTTCACATTCACAATTAATCCCTGATCACCTTTATCTGCCGAGAGAGAGCAACCAGATTCGGTGAACAGTAGCACCAATATGCAGTAAATGTGCCTCCTCGCTGTCGA
This sequence comes from Macrobrachium nipponense, assembly GCF_015104395.2. Classification (NCBI taxonomy): domain Eukaryota; kingdom Metazoa; phylum Arthropoda; class Malacostraca; order Decapoda; family Palaemonidae; genus Macrobrachium; species Macrobrachium nipponense. The sequence goes on along the minus strand of NC_087213.1, from coordinate 74,488,205 downwards.
ACTTCTCAGTTCCTGGAGTCCTTTATTCCTCACACCGTTGGACATTGGATTGTGAAACAGCCTCCCAGAGGATGTCGAGCAGTTGGAACTTTAATACGTTTTTATCTGTTTGTTAATTTATTAATGTAATTTTTTTTAATAAGCGGGTCACTTCTTTCTGTATTCCCCTATACCTCGTCTTACTTCTTCCTAATGAACACCGTATTCTTTGGAAGCTTGCCTTTCAAGACAGTGGCGTTTGTATGCTTTTTCCATATGAATAGGTTTCATCTACTGAATAATAATAATAATAATAATAATAATAATAATAATAATAATAATAATGCGGGAAGCATTTAGTAAACCATCTCATTTGCTTAGTTGTACCCGTTTAAAGACCTCCAGAAGTCTCCCTCTGCAGAAGCGTAACCACACGAGTAATCTGTGTCATGTCATTTCGTCAGATCGATTTCTTGAGAAGAGTCAGTTTCGAGTATTCATTCCTCCAGTTGCTATTGATGCGCTGGATTCTTCCATTATGGATGCATCTGCCCCAGAAATTTCTTGTCATGAGACTTCATAAGAATAGTTAGGTGATTTGGCAGTATTCTTCTCTGCCCTTCACTCAGATATATAGATTTTTTTTTTTCTTTGCGAGGCTTCACGTGCTACAATTTAAGTTTACTGAAAGGAATTTTGCATTTGGTATACCGTCTTTCTCGTGTATTTCAGTAAAGATCGTTATTTGTGTTTTTAGATATTTATACGTATATATAACGCAAAGGAAAAGACAGATATTCACACACACAAGTGTATGTATACACACGCACGCACACATATATTTTTGTGTGTGTATGGGTACATACATTTGTGTGCGTGCATATGTACGTATGTCTTTCTTTCTACGTTATATATATATATATATATATATATATATATATATTATATATATATATATATATATATATGATATGTATAACGTGCATAAAGTTCAATTTGTATGCCATATTGTGCATTGTGATTTGTGATTTCATATACTTGACAGTATCGCACTAGCTGAAAGAGGCCTTCAGTACTTGTGAATTTCTATCTGCAGTTAGTTGTTGTAACTTAAATATCATGATTTCTAAGAGATGATTAGGTCGGTCTATCCTTTTACGCAATATAGTACTATCCGTGTGTTATTGCGCATATATCGTTACTCGTTTTATCCTTTCATGTGCATTTCATTACAATAACTTACTTCCGTTATTAGTGTAAAGTGAACAGACTGCACGTGTCCCAATCAGTGTCCAGACTTGAATTTCTGTCCTCCCGCAATACTCTTGGAATGGAATGCATTGATTTCTTTTGGAGATGTTACACGCGCATGCGCCATGGAATTCATTTTCATCTTTTTATGACTAACTCGCCGAGTGGCAAAACTTTTAATTGGTGTACACGGCAGTATTTTCCTGGGATGGGACTGTGACTCGGAAGCAACTGCTTCTGTAGAGGGCATTTTGGGTCGGATACAACGAAGGGCGAGGGAAGACTCCGCGTCCGTTTCAAGGGAACAAAAGGAGGAGGACGCGTACGTATGTTTGCTGAATCTGAAAGAGCCGTCTCCCATTCCACGTGATGACATCGAACGTCGCACCGACCGGCATTTCCACTCGGCGTAATCTGTTATTTAATGCATAAGTGGGTGGTCGACGTAACAATGACTCTGCATATTTTACGTATCTCGCATAGGAAGGAACGCAACCAGGATGCTCCTTGTTATGAATTCCTCAACAGCCTCTGTGTTCCCGGTCTTGTGGATATATCCTGGTACGGGAATCCTCTGATGCCATTCTGTCCTTACGAAAGCGATTTGAATCTTATTTTGTTTTCTTACGACTTGACTTGTAAATGAAAGATGAATCAACATTTCATTTCGAGAACAGTTCTAGCATAAAGACTTCTCTTGCGTCATTGTTACAAGAGTATATTCTATACATTATGCTAGTTTCACAGCCTTAGTCGGGGACCATCCGTTTATATGATTGATTCCCAGAAGATTTGGCGGAATCTGTGCTGCCATTTCATAAATCGTCTACGTTGGCAAGTTTTAATTGGGCATCGGGAATATCTTTTTCTAACGATGGCCCTCGCGAATTTGATGTCTGGAGATGCTTATTTTCGCCTATCACTCATTTTTATTGCATCAGTCTGTCCTCGAAAATAACCGCGTGGACTTATTGACAAAGTCCTGAAATTCCTTGTTTATCTTTGGGAGTTATTTTTCACTTGGGAAGGCTTACTGGTTGCTAGGACGCTGGTGATGAGGAGACAGATTCGCCAATAGAGTCAGAAATGTGATAATATTATTACAACTAACACGACACAATAGCAGTGTCTGCAATAAGATACCCTGAAGTTTTCGTTTTGCGAAACTTGCGCTCACGCACACTCGGTCCTGTTGTGTTTGTGTGCGTCTATCTTATCTTTTCCGTATAAAACGAGGTTAATATTGTAAATATATCCAGGTCAATATTGAAAGTATATATTAACGGGAAAATATTGTGGTTAGGAGGTAAATATTGCAGAATAAAAATAACGATAACCATTTGAAAATTATTTATAATTCTTGTTGTCAAGGATCCAAATAAAATTTTCATGGCAAGACTGGGAAGAGCCGAATTTTGTTAAAGGATACACATATCTGAGAGAGAGAGAGAGAGAGAGAGAGAGAGAGAGAGAGAGAGAGAGAGAGAGAGAGAGTCAGTCCCACCAGCCTGGCACAAATACAAGAAAGCGAGCAAAAGATGGATAAAAGAGAAAAAGACTCGCACTTGATTAGGTGGCTTAGTTCAAGGTCGTATTTGACTGAGCATATAAATAGATCCAAGGCCTCGTGGATCAAACTAGTCCCATCGATTCCCTGCTATGACGGCCTCCCCGAATCATCCTGATAATATTGCATCTTTGATTTTCATTGATGTTCGTCTCGGTTCATCTCAGCGAGGGCTTGTTTTTTTGTGAAATTTCCGAAATGTATGACAGCAACATATAATATTAGGCGCAGTCATGTTGGTTACCGCCTTATGCACAGCGGGTGTTTGCAGTTTGATAGCTAATCTATGTTAGTTATTCATTTTACGTATAATAGTATCAAGAATATCTATGATAATAACATTAATGATACCGCAGGTAATAGCGACGTTTTTGAAATATCCCTCAATCATAAATGCGTTTTGTTTATTCCAGATTTAGTTAAGCAGCCTAAGTGCTACACAGTGTGATTATCTCTCTCTCTCTCTCTCTCTCTTCTCTCTCTCTCTCTCTCTCTCTCTCTCTCCACCCGGCCATGCACACGCACACACATCTAAAAGCTCCTAAGTAATTCTAAATATGAAAATATATCAGAGGGCTTTCACTATGAGATGGCCATCACAATTAAGAATGGTGTACATAACCTTTTCATTTTTCATCAGGAAGTTATTTTTAAAAAATGCATCAAAGATGAATTGTTTTTGTTATATGTTGTCTTTGGTAGTCAATTGGGGTTTCACAATAATTAAACTGGCATCACGAAGTTTTTAAAGTATGGAAAAAAAATTTTATACACATGAAAAACACACCAGAAAGCAAAAAACTTTAATCATTATATTTTCCATTTTTGAGGGGGGTAAAAACAACTTTTGGAACATTCGTACCAAGTTTGCTAGAAATTCAGATTTGTCTGCGGTGAAAGTGTGACAAATGGTCAAGATTTTACGATGTCTTAAAAGTTCACATCCCTCACCCCCCCCCCCCCCACAGCCCCTTCAAAAAAAAAAAAAAAAAAAGACAAGGACTGAGCAAATATCCAAAAGTTTGAAATTGCACCTTACAGTTCGATAACTGTTTTTGCCCCTGCATTGCACGTTTGCTTGCACAACTGTTCCTCTATTTGCCTGTTGCAGAAACAGCCATTTTCTAGATGTGAATTGCTTCGCGAGAAAAATAAGCGAGGTTTTTTTTTTATTTTCCCGTCATTGCTTATTTTAATTGAACGTCGATCTCATGGCAGAGGTGTTGGTATGTTGTAGGTAAAGGGGAGGAGGATAGTTCCTGCTGCTGCTGCTGCTTCCCTCCCGAACGCCCAGTGAATGTTATCGCTATTGAGCACGTCATCTTAAGATAATTCATACCAAGGGGTGTCTAGAAATCAATAAGGTGCATCTCCCCCTCCCACACTCCCCAACCTCTTCCCATCCCACTCATCGTTCGGGATTCTCTTCCCACTCCCCTTCCGCTCCCCTCTCTCTCTCTCTCTCTCTCTCTCTATCTCTCTCTCTCTCTCTCTAGAGAAAACTAAATGCAAATTGTTTGCTTAATTTCTTAAATGGGTTTAAGAACTTCGAACGTAGTGGTAATTCCGGGGCAACTTGACAGTTACTCGAAGGTACTGCTAAATTAGGAAGGGTGAAAGGAAAAAAAAAAACATATAAGTCCAAGATAAAAGAAAACAAATATATTTAGTACATTTCTGTCTTTGAGAAGTAACAAAATTATTCGTTTTTTGGAGATGTAAGGCAGTTCATGGACAAAAATTCCCTGTTTTCTTTCATTGTCCGAACGTGTTTTTCAATAAAATAGAACGGAATGCCGGAACACAGTGGCAGTTCATAGAACGTTGGTGTCTCATTACCTCCAACGAAGTTATTGTAGAGGACTCGTCATGTCTTGGTCCCTTTGTGACATACCTCCAACCCCCTGCGCTGTTTATCCCACTATCTTTTTTATTTCCTGTTGCTACCAGCGTCCTCAGGAAAATTATGTATAATAATAATTATAATAAACTTCCAAACCTGCCGCTAAATGGCACAACATTTTAATGGTTTCCGTTGTTCCTGCAATCACAAGTGACTTGCCATGACACCAGTTCTGCTTCACTTCAGAACTTTTGGCTTTTATTTAGTTTTCTAGAAAAGAAAACTATTGAGATGACTTTGAGTCTGTCCGTCAGACCCCCAGATCTTATAAACTAATGAGTTTACTGGGCTGCAAATTGGCTTGTTGATCTTCCACCCTTCAATCATCAAACATACCAAATTGAAGCCCTCTAGCCTCAGTAGTTTTTATTTTATTCAATGTTAAAGTTACCCATGATCGTGCATCCGACGCCGCTACCGGGCCGTGACTGAAAGTTTCACGGGCGGCGGCTGAGAATTTCATGGGCCGTGGTTGTACAGAAAACTTGATTGCCCTTAAGAAACTTCGGCGCATTTTTTACTTGTTCTTAAATTACTGATAAGGCCCGAATTATCCATGGAGCTTGTGTAGATCTAGCCCGCACTTTTTTCTGCAAAACTACTGAGGTTAGAGGGCTGCAAATTAGTGTGTTCATCATCTACCCTTTAATCATCAAGCATACCAAATTGCAGCCCTCTAGCCTTAGTAGTTTTTATTTCATTTAAGGTTAAAGATAGCCACAATCATGTGTCTGGCAACGATAAAGCCCAGGCCACCACCGGGCCGTGGTTAAAGTTTAATGTGCCGCGGCTCATACAGCATTATACCAAGCCCACCGAGAGATAGATCTATTTTCCATGGCCTTAATCATAAGATGTACAGAAAACTCGATTTCGCATTTTTTACTTCTTTTTTTTCTTCATTTTACAGCTTTGTATTACATTCCCTTCCCTACCTGGAGCTCTCAGTGATATTCTTCTTCTTTTGGCGTCCGTGACCAATAATGCAGTGACGTCATTGTTTGTTTCATAATCAGTCGATATCTTGGCTAGACTCCTGGCTGCAGTGAGTTAAGTTAATCAAACTGGTGCTACAAGAGCATTCTCATAGAAGCTTAGTTTCGTTTCGAGATTTTAATTGTTTTAATTTTTAGAGTTGGTTGTATTTTGTATTCTACATTGAGAATCGATCTTTTTACCTTTTCATTTTTCTCCTTGGGTTTCTTGCCAGCTCAAGTTTTATGTTATTTTCAAACTTCAGCATTGCTTGTTTATGTATGTAGATCATTTTACATACGTACGTATTAAAACAAGGATTATGAACAATCTTTATAGATTATAGCTTTCGTTACTGCACATTGTTATATATTAGGTTATTGTCTTCATCGCATATTTGATGGCAGTTCTTCAGTTGGGTATTTCATTGGAGCTGTGTGCGTTCCTCACTTAACCCTTCCTTGCTTTTGTAGATCATTGAAGGCTCGGCGGCTGATGTCGATACCGAATCGATTCCTCCATATGTCTAAACATGGACGGAACGTGGCGACTCACCTGTCCGCTGTTTGGAAACTGATTTCATGAGACGACGCTGAGTCTAGACTTCTTACGTAGGACCTTTGCATTGACTTTCGCGGCAGTTTCTGTTACTCATTTCTTCGTAACATTACCTTTCTTGGGACGTGTATTATTGAGTTTTTTCCACCGCAGCTTTTCAGATAAAGTTTTTTTTCCACAGCACTTTCATTTGGAAGATTTATTATTATTATTATTATTATTATTATTATTATTATTATTATTAATATTATTATTATTATTATTATTATTATTATTATTATTATATTTGCTGTAGGTCAGTTACTTTCACAGCAGCTTTTGATTTTCATTATTTTCAGCTACGCTTTTTACCCCTTCATGCTTCTCGTTCACACATCTTTCGCTGTTAGATTGGCCTAAATTCTGAATATTGGTTGTTTTTGCAAGCTTTTGCTTATAAAACAAGTGCTCGAAATTTATATTATCAAAGACTCACATCACCCGCAATTACTATATGCATACATCACATTTAGAGTAGATTATATATATATATATTAATATATTATATTATATTATATATACTATTATATATATATATTATATATATATATTATTTATATATATATTATATATATAGATATATATATATATATATATACTATATATATATATATTATAGTATATATATATTAATAGTATATTATATATATATATATATATATATATATATGATATGAGTATGTATGCATGTACCTGAATCACGAAAGTTTGGAACGTGATAAATGCATAAATAAAGTTATAAGACACGAAGAAAATAATAAATAACAAACGGTGTGGGCTGCGAGATCTTTCGACTCAACGTCCTTTACTATATTATATATATATGTATATATATATATATATATATATATATATATATATATATATATTATATATATATATATAATATGTGTGCGTTCATACGGAAAAATAAAGTAAACTAGTTGTGCATTAACTACATTTGAATTAGATCTGAATAAGATATGAATCCAAGAGATATCAGCTTGACAAAGACATCGTTTCTAATCACGAGGAAAATTGGCAGTCGACTCTGGAGAGAAATGTTAAAACTCACTGTCCATAGCATGACAAGCTCGGTTGGCTATTGATTTCTATTATAATCAGATCAACCAGGCCGGGTTATTCAGTATAAAAGAGTATATTTCGATGCCATGAATGAAACTGAACCAGGTGCGGCTGTGGGTTTTGGCAGACCTCCTGAACACCGTTCATTATGAAGTAACAACAGATGAAAGGAATTGCTTCTGTCTCCCCTCATTTACTTTATACACCCCTTCCCCCCTGCGCCCCTGCCCCACCTCACCCCTCTCACTGCCGCACCCCACCGCCCCCCCCACCCCCCCCACCCCCCCCGCCCATGCCATTAGAGTCTCCTTTGTTGGCAGGGGTTTTGTCTGTGCTATTTTCTCCTTGCTTGTCCTTGACCGCCATATTAATTTTCCCGTTATTTTTTGCTTTTGCTTTACGCAGGTCGGCGTGGACGTTCATTGCAGTATCTTAGAGTTCGCTGTTTTCGTATAGGGGTTCGAATTTTATTTCTTTAATTTATACATTTTTATCGACGTCAGCATTGACCGTACACAGTATATGTATATATATATATATATATATATATATATATATATATATGTGTGTGTGTGTGTGTGTGTGTGTGTGTGTGTGTGTGTGTGTATAACTGAATCACGAAAGTTTGGAACGTGATAAATGCATAAATAAAGGTATAAGCCACGAAGGAAAGATAAACACTGGAGTTGCCAAAAAGATCTTTCGACTCAACGTCCTTTACTTAGCAGACCGATCTTGCAGTTACTCCCGTGTTTATCTTTCCTTCGTGGGTTACATATATATATATAGTATATATATATATATATATATATATATATAGATATATATGTATATATATATATATATACATACATATGTATATACATACATACATACATACATACATATATATATGTATATATGTATGTACATAGTAGTATAATGTGTTATTGCAGGGCTGCAATCTGCTACGCTCGTGTCCTTGAGCAATGTACAGAGTAATGAAGCTAATGCTGTATGGTAGCGTCGTTTTAAAGAGTGGGTAGTTTTCTTCATTCAAACTTTAGAATATTGATTCAATTACTCCTGAGAGGGAGACATTATACACAATACTTCAACAATGACTAATAGTGTGGTCACTATGTAACTTCCTTTATGCGTAGCCCTATGTTCTTTAGTATGAACTCATGTATGTGTATGAGTACTTTAGAGGCTAAATAGTATGTACTAAATGTAGCATGCAGCTTCTGTGTTACGTAGAAGTATTGAAAAACTTAACCTTATGTGAATATTTTGTGTGTAAACTCATAAGTATATTATCATGTCTGCACTTACAATATGAGAAAGAGTGTGTGTCTGTGTTTGTATGTGTGCATGTGTATCTAAATAGATTTGTGTATAAGAGAGAGAGAGAGAGAGAGAGAGAGAGAGAGAGAGAGAGAGAGATTGTGTGTCTTTAATAATCATTCATTTGACCTTTAAGAAACACGCTCGTGACTGACCTTAGCCTACTGGTTACACAGTGACCTACTTTTGATACCGATTTGATCGGATATCTGGTTCCGCAGCAGATAATGCGTTCCCTTTTTTTTTTTATAACGAACCGTTCTTACAATGCATGGAAGAAAGTCTCTTTTTGCCATGGCTCTCTCTCTCTCTCTCTCTCTCTCTCTCTCTCTCTCTCTCTCTCCGAGTAATTTGCCTTCAAAAGGTCATGCCCGGCCTTCTTAACTCTCATATTTATATTTGATTTCGGACCCGAGTTTGTCAAATATTGTAAATGAATTTAATCCATTTATGATTTTGTTATTTATCTGATATATCGAAATCATCACTCCTACATCAACAAGAGGTTTTCAGGATATCATAATAGCCTTTCCCACTGGCTCCTGCTCCATTTCGTTGCCTTAAAAATTTTGTCCATCCTTCAAGTTTGAATCGACCTTTAATTTATATTTGTAACTTTTGTTCATTACTTGTCAGGTTTCATTCCCCTAAATGTGAAGTAAGGCACCAATATTGACTCTGCTCGATAGACTACACTCGCTCATAAGAGGCTGTTCTCTGTACCAAGACCTTTGTTCCGTTTGACCTTTGATGACCCCTCCCCTGGAATAGGCCATGATATATAGACCAAGTGGCTACTGCACCTTTTACACTTATTTCATGGACATATTCGCTGCCTAAATTTTACTTTAAATTTTAGCTTGATTGTTTGCGTTTTTCATTTTTCCTTTATCATAACTCCTTTATTTAAGATTTATAGCTACTCCGTTTCCTGTTCCCTAGAGAGTCAATTTATTTCATTCCTTGCCAGGGAAAGTACAACGGGAGGCGAGGTTCTTATAAATTTCTTATTTTGTATTTCATTTTCGGAACTGCAAGCGATAATAACATTATTAGCTGCTTGGTGATTATTTTTCAATAAACGTAGTTACCTAAAATATCGGCAGACGTAGTAGACCAAACGCACGTGTGCATATATATATATATATATATATATATATATATATATATATATATATATATATATATATATATATATATATATATTTCGTCATTCGCCCTTGCTGCTTTCGGAGGGATGACGTTACAAGGGTGCAACCGTACGGTTTCGCAGCAATCCTTAAGGATACGAAGTTGCCAAACCCATCTCCAGGTGGCTGGACCGACTCTTATCAAAAGCAAAAAAAAAAAAAAATAAATAATGACGTGAGGCACCCACACCTCCACATTTACCTATGGTCAGGGATGAAGTAGTGTAAACCGAAATATCTTTTTTTAAGTATAATGTTTTGTCCTTGTGAGGATCCCACTGGCTCGGAAATAGTTGTGGAGTTTAGGCCTTTGGTGAATAGAGGAAAGGAGCAGTTAACGGGAAATGTAATGGATATGAAAATAGCAGGATAAAGATCAGCAAAAACGTTCGGGAACTTTTAATCACATCTTACCTTATAAGTGGAAAATCTAACATAAAAAAAACAGCATTTGATGATCGATAGTCCGGCAAAAGAGTAGAGTATGTATATGACATTTCAACCCTTTACTTAGTGAACTGCTAAAGATGATAAAGAGAATTTAGCTTTTGAAGAATAAAGGCCCTTTAGGTGTGGCTACGTCATTCTCACATCTCGTTCACTGACTGTGTGAGTGAACCGTTGGTTAGTAGGTGGCAGCATTATTCAAATGCAGAGTAACTGGCGATTGTAAATCTGTTCCTAACGTTCCGATATCAAATATGTATGTATGTATGTGTATATATATATGTTGATATACTAATATATATATATATTTATATATATATATATATATATATATTATATATATATATATATATACATATATATTATATATATTTTTTATACGTATATATATATAGTATATATATATATATATATATAATCTTAATGTTCGATTTTAAAAATTCACAAGAAATAATAACGTGATTATATGATTATATGAACAAAGTTACAGCCATGAAGGAAAATTGAAACACGAGATGCTAAGTGCTTTCGTCTTATTACCAGATCATGGTCATAGCAACTAAAGATACACAGAAGTTAGGGCCTATATTAATGGTGGGTACACGCGCCGCCATCTTGAATTGAATTCAAGATGGCGGTGGTGCACGTCATGAGGGAATACAAAAAGGTCGGGAGGTCACAAAACTGTGAACAGATTAAAATCGAAATCTGCTTATTGTTAAACCTCTTTATTCTATCTTTCAATTCCCTCTGGAACATATGTTTTATACTACATCAAAAGAAATTAATCCTTGACTTACATTAAGATTATTCCCCCAGGTTAACTGTATCAAAACAGTTTCTAGCAAGTTCGTTGAAAAGTTTTGTTACAAACGTGACACTATTTGGCTTTGCGTCCAATATATTCTGTGAGACTTTTCACTTAAATGTAAAAATAAGGCATTATTTGCCTGACCTGTTCTTACTTGTGTTGTTTTAATCTGGTGTTCAATTCTTTACTGGTCTGACCTAAGTAAAATAATTCACAATACATACATGGAATTTTGTATACAATGCATATCTATATTGAAAAGAATAATACTTATTACTAAGGACTGCCAGAACATCTGAAGAATGAGTAGAGAGCTTTGTCATATTGATAATTATATACAGCTTAAACTTCATCATTAAATGCTGAAAAAACAATCCTGTTAGATTAAGCTGTAAACGTAAAGAATTGAATGATAATAAGCGCAGAATTCACAGAAATCTCCAGTAAGGTTTTTTTTCTTACGTGGGTACTATTTTATGGAATCTACTCTTTGAGCTTCAGAGACTTTGCAGTTTCGTCACTGTCACTGTTCCCTAAAAGGAAGGTGGTTGGTGAGCATAAGAGGAAACCCGGCCCTAAGAATATGAGCTTCTCTCTCTCTCTCTCTCTCTCTCTCTCTCTCTCTCTCTCTCTCTCTCTCTCTCTCTCTTATATGCATACAATTGCACATAAGTTCTGCTTTTGACGACTATATTTTTGTAAGCATGATTATACATGGGCAAACCCACATTCATGCAAGCTGTACATACAACTGGTAAAACTTCGTGGCTGACATGTTGCAAGTAAGCATTACAACTGTCTTCTCGCTCACGAAATCCTTGATTTTTACACGCACAAGAATTGGCCTTGATGTTTTTAATCCAACTTTGTTTATGTTGATGTATTTCATTTTTTGAGCTTGGAGAATATTCCGTCAAGTAAACGTTTCTTCATCATCGCGAGGACTCTTCTCTCTCTCTCTCTCTCTCTCTCTCTCTCTCTCTCTCTCTCTCTCTCTCTCTCTCTCTCTCTCTGTATTGCCGAGTTAGATGTAAACATTTTCATAGTCTTGGTGTCTTCATAAAAAGAAAATAAAAGGAAAGTGTATCTCCGCTCGAGAAAACTTCCTCTATCTTGTTAGAAATATGTAAGAGCTTTATACTGTAGTAGTCATATGTACGTATTATATATAGTATTATTAATTATATATATATATATAATATATATATATATAATATATATACATATTATATATATGTGTAAGTAAGCGAATACCACGGGAAATGATAGTCAGCAATCCAAGCGCTTTCGTCTTTATTCAGACATCGTCAAGGAGCTACTAAAGTACAATTGGAGAGGAAGGCCTCAGGTACAAACAAGATCAGGAATACCAGATGGTTAATTATCAAAAGGGTAAAAATTAAAAGGGATAATCCAGGATTATCGGATATCACACGGTCACAAACTTAAACAGATTCTGACCCTAACCGAAATTACAAAGTAAACTGAATATATTAATTTTGTTGCTTATATTTATCTACAACTTTTTTTATTATGAAAGCATCAAGTTTAAATAAACCAAGACTTAAATTTAGAACATTTCTATTATTTGATTTGATAAAACAATATTCAATGATATTTCCTTTTTTTAACTGTGTCATTACATGGGACTAAGGCTCTTGCTTGACTCCAGTTAATAGGATGGTCTAAATCTCTCATATGTACGAATAATGCATTCGATATTTGCCCAGTTCTCACAGAATATTGATGTTGCTTGAGACGCTGTGAAAGATTTGCCGGGGTTCTGTCCGTAATAGACTTTATCACACTTTTTGCAAGGAATTTCATATATGCAGCCTGGAAGATCTTTAGGAGAATTTTTGATTACTAAACTCTTGACACTAATATTACTGAAAACAACATTTATGTTAAAAAGCTTTAAAATTCTAGGAATATCTAAAAACCTTTCATCATAAGGTAATTTTAGAATGTTATGCTTACTAAATTCAAGTTTGTCATTAGTTGAATAAAATGTTTTTCTAGCTCTTTTCCATGACACATCTACAAAAGTCCTTGGGTATTTAAGTTTCAATGCAATATCATAAATAGTTTTAATTTCAACGTCAATAAACTGCGGGCTACAGACACGGAAAGCCCTTAGGAACATTCCAGAAAAAACAGAGAATTTAACATTTTGATAGTGATTGGAGTAGTAATGAAAAAAAGAGACAATATTAGTTGATTTTCGAAAGACTGAAAAGGTGAAATTTCTATCATTTCTATGTTGTGTGTGTGTGTGTGTGTGTGTGTGTGTGTATACTATACATGACTGGTAAAAATGTTCTGTTACAACAGAATTCCATCTAATAAAAGGAGCCCATAAAAACGCCAAAATATAGAGTGAAAATACTATATTTCAGAGGCTACTGTCTCCCTCTTCAGGTAGATGAATGAGCAAAGTTTCAGAAAAGGTGGTATTTATACAAAGACTCCATCCACAGGTAAGCCAATTTAGGTCATTCCTACTGATAATTTTCCTTTAATCCTCTTAAGCGTTGGATGAATGAAAACTTTATCAATGACATCTGTCTGCCTTTATGCCAGACCGTAAAAACAACCTAGACTTCATAGTGGCTTTTGATAAATTCATATTGGACAAAAATTACAGCCGTGGAGAGATACGTATGTTTAAAAGGAGTGTTACTCAATGCTTTAACTGACTTTAATAAGAAATATCCTGTTCCCCGTAGATTTATGATAGCCGTCCGCTTGCTAAAAGTGTTATATGTTGTAATAAGTAGATCCGACAAAGACGGCAAAATCGTAATCATGGACAAAGACTTCTACCTCGACAAAATCAACCAACCCCTTAGCGACACACGCGACAAACTGACGAAAAATCCCCCCCCCCCCCCCCCCCCCCCCCCCCCCCCCCCCATGCCCCCCCCCCCCCCAAAAAAAAAAAAAAAAAAAAAAAAAAAAACCGTCCCCACAGAACTTTTTCGAAAAGTAAGATTAATTGGCCAAGACAAAAAGACCATTGGACTATTAGAGAAATTTAAAGTAATTAATCCTATACTACCCTACTTTTATGGCCTTCCCAAAACTCACAAAGACAATCTTCCATTCAGACCCATCTTTCATGCCGTGGATGAGATTTGTAGATGATATTCTAACATTCTGGGATAATAGATGGGGCAATTTTAATGAATTCCTTTCAAAATTAAATGCATTAGTGCCCAGCAACAAATTTAAAGTTGAATGGGAAACAGACAACAAAATTCCATTTCTTGTTGTTTTAATAATCAGAGACACGACAGAATACAAATTTACCATATACAGAAAACCTACGTTCTCTCTTTCATACATTCACTACTTTAGTTATCACGACATTCAAATCAAGATAGGCGTAGCCAGCAACCTATTCTTAAGAGCCTTACGAATTTGTTCCCCAAATTTCCTAGGAAAAGAATTTGAACTAATTTGTAAGCAGCTTTCGTCTTTAAGGTATCCTGACCATATAACTGAGAAAGCAATTCACAAAGCAAACGTAATTTTCTACCGACCCCTCAAGACGAGAACAGAGATACACCCAGCAATAAAATAAAAATTCCACACCTGGACAGGATTAAGACGGTGACCCAGACTCTCGGAAAATCTAACCCTTTTGCATTTACTTACCCATACACCTTAGCCAAATCCCTGTTTAACGTCCAACAAAAGACATCCCCCAAGGACGCAGGCGTTTACGAAATCCCATGCCTGGACTGTGACCAATCTTACATCTGATTTACAGGAAAATCACTTCCCCAGAGATTAATACAACATAAACGGTCAGTTAGGTATTGACAACAGAACTCAGCTATTTTCAACCATATAAATGAACATAATCACAGAATGAACTGGAATTTGTCACATATAATTTATAGCAGCAACTGCTGGTACAAAAGTCAGATGATGGAATCGGCCTTGATTCAGCAGAATGAACATCTCAAAGGGTGCCTCAGTGGCGTGGTTGGCATGGTGTTGGCGTCCCACCTGGGTGGTCGCGAGTTCGATTCTCAGCCATTCCATTGAGGAGTGAGAGATGTGTATTTCTGGTGATAGAAGTTCACTCTCAACGTGATTCGGAAGTCACATAAAGCCATTGGGCTCGTTGCTGAATAACCACTGGTTCCATGCAACGTAAAAACACCATACAAACAAACAAAACAAAGGGTGCATGGGATACAGATGTCATTGATAAAGTTAAGAGGAATAAAGGAAGATTATATCAATGGGAGTGACCTAAATTGGCTTACCTGTGGATGGATCTCTTGGTATAAATGCCACCTTTTCTGTAACTTTTCTCATTCATCTACCTGAAGAGGGAGACAGCAGTCTCTGAAGTATAGTATTTTCTCTCTATATTTTGGCATTTTTATGGGCTCCTTTTATTAGATATTGTGACGAAGTGCCAAGTATCTGGTTACTACACTTACCATTCATTAATTGTCACCTCACAACAGCCAGACACCTGAACCCTCATCACAGGTACTAAATGCTTCAAAATTACTGAATCTCCTGTGAGACTCTTCTCCAACTGAGGATGAGAACCACATACTACCACACTATGGTTACTCCCTGTATCACGTAATATCTTGACTGGTACCTGCACACTTCCTCCTTGAGTTGACAGCATACCTTCATAGATATATGGCTTAAATGCCTCCACACTGCTAAGCCACTCACTGCTTGAGGTTACATTTCCACTGGTTGCTAAACATTCAGCTTGTTTAGTTTCATTCTTCTCTGGAGTTTGATTCTTTCCCACACTGCCCTTTGTAGTTTGTTTCACTACTTGACCAACTGGCTTTGACAGCTGTTGATTCCGGTAACACTTTTGACTGAAGTGTCCTGCTCTTCCACACTTGAAACAGACAACATAAGGTTTCTGTAACTGTCTTGAAAAACTGGATGAGGATTTCACATTAGCTTGCTGAGGTGTATCACCTTGTGTACTCTTGGTAGTATCACTTGTAGGTTTCCCATTAAATTTGTTCTTGTTATTTGGATGAGACTTAAAACCTGGGCGTTGTTGATTCTGGTACTTGACATTGTAATTGCGTTTGCTACTAATTATGTTGTAATCTTCACTCAGTGTAGCAGCTTTGTCAAGTTTCTTAACCTATCTCTCTCTCAAAAAGATTCTTATATGTTCAGGAATTCCCTTAAGATACTGTTCAAGAACAAGTAACTCTTCTAACTCATCAAAAGTTTCAACTTTAGCAGCTTCTAACCAACGTTTGAAACACCTCTCTTTGTAAGCATAATCTAAGAATGTTCCCTTCTCATCCTTTCTTAAATTCCTGAATCTTTCATTGTGGTACTCTGGGGTCATCTGGTAAACTTGTAGCACATTGGGTTTAAGTACCTTGTAGTCTTTGCACTGATCAGCTGTTAAGGCTAAATAAGCACTTCTCCCTTTACCAATTAAGACACTTTGTGGCAAAACTGACCATTTATCATCTGGCCATCCCATAACTGTAGCCACTTTCTCAAAGTGATCAAAAAACTCATCTGGAGCTTCTTCAGTAAACTTAGGGATTAACTTCAGTACTCTTACTACATCAAATACAGGGTCTTGATTACCTTGGATAGGGTAAGACGGTGTTACAGGTAAAGTGGATCTAGCTCTTATCAATTCCATCTCCCTTTCATGTCTTGCAACTTCTCTTTCCTCTTTTATACTTTCTCTTCCCTCTTCTGCTGCTTTTTCTTCTTCTCTTTCTCTTCTTTCTTGTTTTTCCCTGACTATTCTTTCTCTTTCAGCTTGCATTCTCTCTCTTTCAGCCTGCATTTTCAGCTTAATCAAATTCTCTTCTGCTTCAATGCGTCTAAGCTCTAACTCTGCATCACTTTTCTCTTTCTTTTTTGCATGCTTATTTATAAGATCAGCTCGTGCTACATTCAACAACTTTTGAGCCAATTCTAACTTATTTTCATTAGTTATTCTACCAGAGTCTATCAATGATTCCATAGCAATACATCTTATTTGTGCCTTTACCATACTAGTAGACACATAACCACCACATGCCACTGCTAAAGTGTTCCACTGTGCCTTAGTCAGAGTGGTTTCAGATAAAACTTGGATGGAAGGGGCTGCTAAAAATTCTTGAACCTTGAACTGAGTAATTTTTTCTAAGTTATCAACTTACAATTCAATACAATAAATGCAAACCAAAACTATATGGTCACTCTCCTAACAAAATATATCCCTAACACCACCAGTTTATACTAGAGTGATAATGAAATCTGTTTTCCTGGGTCTCTGAGCACCATTAATACTTGTGACGAAGTGCCAAGTATCTGGTTACTACACTTACCATTCATTAATTGTTACCTCACAACAGCCAGACACCTGAACCCTCATCACAGGTACTAAACGACTGAATACTCTAAAGGCAACAGTCAATAGTGATCCCTTAACAACTTACCAGTATTGCAGAAAATCAGACTGAGTTCATCAAAACAGGTGTGAGGTAATCTTGTAAGTAATTAGATTATTCAAAGGGCATCACTCCATCAACAACTTTAAAAGTCTAAGTATTTCCCTGATTTCATAAGTCTAAGTACTTCCCTGGTTCAAACTCACTTCAGGTAAATTGAAGGAAAACAGATCAATTACCACTCTATATTCCTACCTAAGCAAATCATATAAATATAAATATACTGGCTTAAATGAAAAGACTTATAAAAATTTTAAATACAAAAATTTATTATTAAACTCAAAATTATAAGTGAAATTCACATCAGGGAAAATTACTGTTACTTGAAAACAAAGTAAAGTTTAATTAATTCTTGAATCAATTAAGTAAAATTAAATCAAATTTAACTTATCACAAAATTCACGAAAATTAAGTCAATCAAAATTCAAAAGTGTTCGGCAATACTTAAAATTTGGAAATTAATTAACAAGTGCTAAACAATAATAAAACTTGAAAAGAATTCTAAGTAAATGCAAATTAATTCACACGTGTTAAATTCAATTAAATGTGCAATGATTAATTAATGAAAACAACGAAGTTGATTAAATTGTGAAGGCAAATGAAAACACAGAAATATATGGAAAATACCAAAAGAATATAAAATAAAAAGCACAAACTTCAATAAGAAAATGTATAAATGCACTTCAATGAAACCAACACAAAACACAAAAATCTGCAATGTGTAAAAATGTAAATTGTTTTTCAGCCAATGTAAATATTAATTTAAATTTGTACCAACCCACTGTTACTATTAGTTATTAGTTGCAACTAATAAAAATATAACACACTTTACCTTTACCAATTTTCTATCTGCTGCAGCTTGTTCAAAAATTCACCACAATTCACAATATTTCTCAAATGAAAATAAAAGGCGCCGTTACATACTTGTACAATGTTTGTTCAGATTAAACAAAAAAAAACACTAAATAATACTAAATAACTCTAAGAAATATCAAATCTGAAATGTACAAGTTACAAGTGACCAATTTGCGTTACGTTAATATCAATTATGGCGGGGGAGAGAGAGAGAGAGATCTGAACGCAATGCAGTTCTAAGTAACAATGAAATCTTTTGCTCTCGGAAACTGGACAGTGGAGATGGCACAAAACATTTTGGGTATGCGACGATGATACAATCCTTCTAGAAGCTTCGAATATGACGTAACTTTACAGAAAAATCGTGAAATCTACACATGGTTTTGGCAAAGATGTACACGTATGAAACCAGTCATGACATTGCTAAACAAAGACACGTACTTGATCGAGACAGAAATCCCTTATCAAACGTGATGACAGGGGAAAGCAAACGGAGCTCTCGAGTTCCTCTAAACAAACGTGTTGACAGGTTTTGAAAAAGAACTCTAGCTTCAAACATTCTATACATTTAAATTATGTTATGCGAAATCTGAACACACATTTTAAGACCTCCTAGCTAAGGAATCTGAAAAATGTTGCAATACTCTACATATAACATTTCATACAGTCTAGGAGAAGATATATGCATTTTGAAAGTAGTAATATATAATAATATGCTATACATACATACATATGTATATATCACACTATACATAATTACATATATGAATATATATATATATATATATATATAGTATATATATAGATATATATATATATATATATAGATATATATATATATTATATATATATATATATATGTATGTATATATATATATATATATATATATATATATATATATATATATTTCAAGATTTTAGCTAGAACCAAGGGAAGAAATCATCTTTAACCCAAGTTTAATGTATCTATGCGAGTTGCCCCTTCGACTTTGGAAGAATCCATTCTCATTCTCCTTTTTCTTTTGAAAAGCTATCCTCTTCTCCCATTGGTTGTTGGATTATCCCCTGCAGGCATATTGGGAGGAGCTATCCAGGAGAAAGCTTGAAAAGGCCTTGAATCCAGGAGAGAGGCCTCAAAAGACGACAGGATCTAGGCTAGGTCAGACCACTGGCCCCTTACCAGACGCCGCTGCCACCCCCCCCTCCTGGGCCTGAGTTTCCCATGCTTTGGGAAGCCCAAGTATATTTTAAAGTACATAATGTCCAGACCTAGAGAAGAAGACATCCTGCATCCTCTCTAAAGACAAACACTGTGCCTGGCTGTGGTAGAACTTGGAAGTCCTTCGAAGCTTGCAATTTTGCTCCGTTGCGCAATTTCCTAAAAACGTGGCCGGGCTGCTCCCCCATGTGTTCAGGTGGACTGAGAGAAGTTCACCTACCCCTGTTTCCAGGACCTCTGTAAATTTATGTAAATACAGTGCTTTTAAAACTAGAGTCCAGCTTTTATGTAAATTCCTCCCTCTTCAGTAACCCTGGCCTTATGCCTGGGAAGTTTAGTTTTCAACCTTTTTTTTTTTTCTTGTTCAAACCCCTTGTCCTGTAGTCAAGGCCTAAATCTTCAATGTAAGTGTATTTTCGGGGAGGAGACGAGGTGGAATTTTGAATAATGGCAAACCTAAACCATTATTTCATTGTATAGATTGTTAAGCGATAACCACGAAAGAAACGAATCTGAATTCCTTAATATTTTTATGAGCAAGCTAAGGCAAGGTTTCCAAATTCTCCACAACAGGAATAAGGTAAATTTTATTTTATTTTCTAGTATTTGTGTAGAACTAGTTATTCTAGTTAGGGATATATAAAATCTGACTGCCTTTGTAGCAATAAAAAAGAGACTACGTGTAGGCTGATAAACCCCAGATTGAAAGAGAAATTTTAATGTTACGTGCCATTGCATGAAGAACAGAGGTTAGGGAGTAAGTTTCAAAACGAAAACATCATGAATTGCTAGTTAATCGCAAATCCCGCGTTGTAAAGGTATTTTCGTGTGTTATTTTTTTGTATGTGAAACAACGCGCGCTAGCTCTCTCTCTCTCTCTCTCTCTCTCTCTCCTCTCTCTCTCTCTCTCTGGCAAACCTTGCATGTCTAAACGGGATAGGACCTTTAAATCCTCCAGCCACGTGGCCTGAAACCTATCCGCGATCCCTGCTCCATCCATTTACATAGGATAAGATGAGTCAGTAAGTCAGAAAAGGAAAAACAAAGTGTTAGCGTAAAACATTCTTAACGTTAGGATAAGTAAAATTAAAGGTAAACGTTTTCTTTTCATTATTCTCTGTGCAGAAAGTAATCAAATAAGGGCAAATACTTTTGCATTTCGAACAAAGTCATGTTACCCCGAGCGTATTACTAGCACGGCCTCGAAAACAATTGTGATTACTCAGTCCAGAGCAGTCTAGATGGGCAGCGTGTGCCTTAATTCTCCGGGGTTTTAAGTTTTCGGACAGGAGGGGTTTAAGTTCGCAAGAGCGGGGGAAAAGAACGGGGGTGGGAAAAAAGGCAGTGTATTTTATAGCGTTAGAGAGGTTATCCTGTGTCTTCTGAGCAAAGCTAGGTTAAAGGGATTTGCGTTGGTAGCAAAGAAAGGAATATATTTTATCAACTTCCTGTCTCCACCCTCGAGACGATATCTATTAAAAAAACAAACAAAAGGGTGATCCCATATCCATTTTTTTTAAATTATTATTATCAACTGTATTAGCCACATTTTCACGTGAGGATTCCGTGAATTCCGTGACCAGATTTTTTTTTTTACAAACCCGTAATTGCGTGAGGTTCTGCATTTACGTTCTTTATTTCCCACGCTTTCACGTGAGGTTCCGTGAATTTGTGACCAGATTTTTAATTTTCCCTTTTACCTTACAAATCCGTACGGGCGTTGAATTTCCGCCTTTACGTCCTTTGCTACCTTTTCACGTGAGGATTCTGTGAATTTTGTGACTGAAATTTTATTTTCCCTTTTACCTTACAAATCCATATTGGCGTCGAGTTTCCGCCTCTACGAAATCCTTTTGCTACCTTTTCACGTGAGGATTCCGTGAATTTCGTAACCAGGGTCTTTCGTTCTATTTTACGAAACTTATTACCAAATCCATTACCGGCATCGAGTTCTCCGTCGAACTGTAAATTACAGAGATTCTACGGCGTGAGTTTTCCGCGGTGCTACACACCAGTAGTAACTGTGTTTGCAGTGATTTACGGTCATCTTGCCAAGTCTGCGTCGAGCATTTCCACATACCTCTGGCGACGTTTGCTGATTTTGCAACTACTTTCCACCCTATTTCCATTTGCTACCTTTTCACTTGAGGATTCCGTGAATTGCGTGACCAGAGTCTTTCATTCTATTTTACGAAATTTATTACCAAATCCATTACCGGCGTTGAGTTCTCTGCCGAACTGCAAATTACAGAGATTCTACGGCGTGAGTTTTCCACCATGCTACACACCAGTAGTAACTGTGTTTGCAGGTATTTACAATCATCTTGCCAAGTCTGTGTCAAGCATTTCCGCATACCTCTGGCGACATTTGCTGATTTTGCAACTGCTTTCCACCCTATTATTCTCAGGCTAGTCTACTAGCGTTTTACAGCTGAGGAGATGGTCAGTAACGCAGCACTGGAGGAGGCTAAGGCCTTCACAGAAGCCGGACGAGCCCTGGGGCTGGAGGGCGCAAAGCTGATCAATTGGGTGAATGATAAGCTGAAGGAAGCAGACCAAGAGAGAGCGCAAGAAAGAAGAGAAACGGCTGAAAGAGAAGCGCAAGAAAGAAGAGAAGCGGCTGAAAGGGAAGCGCAAGAAAGAAGAGAAGTGGGTGAATGAGAATTTCAAGCTGCTGAAAGGGAGAAAGAAAGGGCACAAGAACTGGCTATGGCAGTCCAGAGTGCCACCCTGGCACCCACGAGTCCCACGCCTCCTGCGCCCTCTCACCTCCACAGCATGGGTGGCCTCATTAGGGTTTGGGACGATAACGAACCCGACATCTGGCTCGATCATGTCAAGCAGGTGTTTGGGAACTTCAATCCAACCCCTCAGGAAGTGACCCTCCTCCTTGGCAAGCATCTTCCTGGCAAAGGGCGGACTTCATTCGAGGCCCTTCCCCTGAATGAGCGACACGATCTCGCCCTCGTCCAAGAGGCAATCCTTGGGGCTTACGAATTGACCCCAGACCAATGGAGGCAAAAATGGAGGACTATGCCGAAGGAGGCTAACCAGACGTGGACAGAGTGGGCAGCCAAGAAGACACTGGCACTTCCTAGGTGGACGAAGGCCTCCAATGCAACATCTGTTGATGAGGTCTTAGAGCTCTTCCAGTTAGAGGACTTTTTTGCCTACGCCCCCCCTGATCTTGTCACCCACTTGGTGGACAAGGCTCCTACGACTCTCTTGGAGTGCTGTAAATGGGCAGATGCCTATGACACCCACCATCCATTGCAGAATTCGTTAAAGAAGAAATACGTCCTGCTCTCCCCCTCACTCCTGCTGCCACCTCTCAGCCTACCCAGTGCGCCAATAACCTTCCTTGGAAACCTGTGTGTGGGCATTGAAAAAAACCCGGTCACACCGCGAAGCAGTGCCTATCAAAAGTAGATCCTCCTCAGCACGCTGCTACCACTCCTCCAAATGGACTACCCAATCATAATAACAAAAACAACGGCCATTGGAACAGAAACAACAGGCCCATGCCTGATTTTAGCAAAAGTTTCTGTGACACATGCACAGTGCATGGGCACACTGCTGCCTGGGCAGGATGCCCCAAAAAAGCTCCTGTTTCTGCCATTGCTATGGCCATGACAAATCCATCCACTCTAGGCCCCCCTGCACAGGGCCCCATATTTGTCACACCTTCAAGAGGTCGCTATCCTGCCCGCCAGGTCCGAGCTTTCAACGACACTGGTGCGCAAGTCTCCATCATCCGAGAGGATAAAATTCCTTATAGAGCTAAGGTTGATAGGCATCAGATCGTGACGATAGAGAGCCTCAACCATGTCAAAATGTTCCTACTTACTGTCCGGTTGAGTGTCACACGACCTCACCATTTGAAGATATTTACCATGGCAGTAGCAAACTATATACCAGGAGGTTATGATGTCCTGCTAGGACAAGATTTTAAGTCTCCTCCTAACTTTATACCGTATCAGGGCCACCGCCCTCACATAGCTCCAGACCTGTTTCACGGGCTTCCAAGGACTACCTCTGCACAGCCAGTGCCACTTGAAGGTGCCAGGCAGTGCCAGGCTCCATCTCTCATGGATGTTGAGCCACGTTCAAGTCCTTCCACTGAGTTAGAAACGGCCTTAGTGCCAGTGCCTGGGCCAGACTCGAGTCTTCCTTCTGGAGCTCTAAGTCCCGGTCGTTCTCCCTCCACTGCCTTGGCCCAACTACCCATGCCGGCAGTCAAGGAAGAGCCAATTCCAATAGGAATCCTCCAGGACACCCATGAACATAGTGGACACTCCACCAATGGTGCGGCCTCGCAGCTCGCCCCAGAGTCAGTCCTCCCCACGGGTAAGCCCATCCTGAATACCATTACCTCATCCAATCCCCCTCCGTCAGCAGCGAACCGGCCCCGGAGTAATGACTGCCGAATCCTATTTGGCCAAAGAACTTGGGGAACCGAGCCACGCAGCATTAGGCACGGGGACGAGTGCCAAGGCTCCAGTTGTTGCAGCAGCTGGAGCAGATGTTCCTTCGGAATCTTCAAAGGGCTTGGATCCTCCAAGGCCCCCATGGCATCGTCAAACCGACCTCGGAGAGGTCGAAGGAAGAAGGGAAAAGGGCGTCGAGGTTTTCCAAAACCTTATGAGAGCCAATAGCCTCTCTGCACTAGTGCTTGGCACAGTGCAACCCTCTTATAGAGAATTCTGACCCTCTCCATCCAGAGAAGAGTGCCAGACTCTGCTACTTCGACTTCTTTCTGACCCTTTCGTAACTTTCTTCTTTTCCTTTTGTATTGTCTGTATCCTATCTTCTTTGGTTTCCTTTCTTCATATTTACTGCCTTGTGGCATTTGTTGTATATTGTATGCTCTGCTTAGGCGAAGCCAAACTGCCAGCTACCCTGGCCTTGTATAAATTAGTACTTCTTTACGAACTGCTGTCGTAAAAGTGCCACAATCGGCACAGTGCCCTATTCTAGGCACTTCGAATTCCATTTAACTTGGGAAAATTTTAGCCAGCAAACGTTGCTATAGCTTAGAGATAATTTCGAAGCCTGGCTCGTTTACACATTAGTTGGTTAGCTGTTCTGATTTAGTGTTCTTCCCTAGTCTTTATATTTTGTGAGATTGACATTGTTTTGATCAAATTTACATTTCGTTTCTTGTCTGTGTGTGCTATCTTATTTAATCCCTACGAAGAATTACTCCATTAATTTTTCCCTGTTAGTGCGCTAATGTTAGTGCTGATATGATTAATAGGGTTAGATGTCGTTTTGTTACAAGACAAAGTAACACACTTGAACATGTCATATCGATCCATTAGGGTAGACAGATAAGATGTGTTACACTGAACAACTGAGTTAGTAATATTATGTAGGATGTAACTTACCTGTAGGTCTAATTAAATATATAACCACTTATTGTTGTTCATTGTTATTCTCAGTGTGGCATCATATTTTAAGTGTATTTGAATATAGAAAGTTAATCTTTAGTCAAGTCACACTTCATTTTATTTAATTCTCTGCGTGTCGAGTAAGACTTCATGATTATTATAATTGGCAGATTTTGAATATCGCTTATATTATAAGTCCACTCAAGGGAGAATGGAAGGCTCAGTAATCTATATTGCAATTGTTCCTTATTTCTAGCTTGTCTTGTCCATTCCAACCCGTCCAGGGTTGAAATGTCCTCTAGAATGGGGAGGTGTTCAAGATTTTAGCTAGAACCAAGGAAAGAAATAATCTTTAACCCAAGTTTAATGTATCTATACGAGTTACCCCTTCGACTTTGGAGGAATCTATTCTCCTTTTCTTTTGAAAAGCTACCCTCTTCTCCCATTGGTTGTTGGAATATCCCCTGCAGGCATATTGGGAGGAGCTATCCAGGAGAAAGCTTGAAAAGGCCTTGAATCCAGGAGAGAGGCCTCAGAAGACGACGGGACCTAGGCTAGGTCAGACCATTGGCCCCTTACCAGACACCGCTGGCCCCCCCTCCCCCCTCCTGGGCCTGAGCTTCCCATGCTTTAGGAAGCCCAAGTATATTTTAAAGTCCATAATGTCCAGACTTAGAGAAGAAGACATCCTGCATCCTCTCTAAAGACAAACGCTCTGCCTGGCTGTGGTAGAACTTGGAAGTCCTTCGAAGCTTGCAATTTTGCTCCATTGCGCAATTTTCCTAAAAACGTGGCCGGGCTGCTCCCCCACGTGTTCAGGTGGACTGTGAGAAGTTCACCCACCCCTGTGTTTCCCGGACCTCTGTAAATTTATGTAAATACAGTGCTTTTAAAACTAAGAGTCCAGCTTTTATGTAAATTCCTCCCTCTTCAGTAACCCTGGCCTTATACCTTGGAAGTTTAGTTTTCAACCTTTTTTTTTTTTCTTGTTCAAACCCCTCGTCCTCTAGTCAAGGCCTAAATCTTCAATGGAAGTGTATTTTCTGGGAGGAGACGAGGTGGAATTTGAATATATATATATATATATATATATATATATATATATATATATATATATATATATATATATTATATATATATGTAAGTGTTTACATAATAAAAATATGGAATGTTAGTCCATATATATAAAAGATTGCTTGCAGGAATGTGATCAGACTAGAGACGCTAAAGATGACGTATACAATAAGTATGTAGGCTAAGATAACATGCCGTCACCTGTAGTCATTCAGTTGTTTATAAACATTAGTCCAAGCTCCCTGCTTGAGACAACTACCCCGACCTATAATTCAAACGGCCTACGTGTCTGTAGCGTGTCTCATTTGATTGTGTGTTCGTATGAAACTATGTCATTTGTATGTATGTTCATATGTTCGAACTACTGTCTGTTCCTTCATAACTTGTAACAGAGATGGTAGACGAGCAGAACAGAGTTAGCTATCGTCATTAGAAGACCTGTACCTCTTTACCTAAGCTTTATCATGTAGAGGAATAGGATTAGCCATCATCATTGGCAGAAGCGATCAAGCTATCGTTATTAGAAGACTTGTACAATCATATCTTGATCTTCAGCATGTAAAACTTCAGAAGAATACATATAGTTTTATATTTCGTGTTTTCTACAAGAACCTCCTCACCATGAGTTTAACACATCGTCGTAATAACCAACAAGATAATACCGACTTCGTAAATGATCTACAAACCCCCAGACACTCCATTGAAGATGGAAGTGCAATACCAACCGACTTAGCGTAAGATTATCGCTAGTCTAACATTACCTCATAGGGCGCCTTATCATACAAGGCACAAGCCCTAATATTGGTGGCCAGCGTACCAGAAGAACTCTACAACGTCCCTACGAAGAAAAAACCAGAATAATAAATCATGTATCATAAGAAGTCAACGACGACGGAAGCAGCAGCATTCTTCAAGCAACATAGTATCATCGTTAGTGAGCGACTTCAGAAAACAACAAGAACTCTTTAACGACGACGAAAGCAAGAGATTCTTCAAGCAACTTAGTATCATCGTTAGTGAATAACTTCAAGAAACAAAACCGACGTGTCCTTTTTCCTACGACAACGCAAGCTTCGTCTCTCATTAGAATCATTCAAGAAAACATCGTTAGTGAGCGTTTCCGGCACTCCAAGAAACAAACCGAACGCGTCTGCAGCATCGGATTTTCACGGGCTCGAATCATCGAAACAACGCGCACGGGGGAAACTGAGCCAAACCAGGTCATCCGCTAAATAGAGAAGGAGGACCAAGGCCGTGTGTCGTTATCGGAACACCGTGACTTCCCACAAAAGCAAGCTAAGTACAATTTTTTATTCATTTGGAGTAACTTTGAGTGTTTCCTTTGTGCAGGTCGAATTCGTTATTCCTGTGGCTGAAGTTACGAGACATTCTTAATCTTACTTTTTTTACAGAAATTATCAACATCATTGAGATTTCGCTACTGCGAGTTTTTATCTTTGAGTGTCTGTTTCCAGAAGTTCTACTGAAATATCATAATCATATACTATGTTAATTTTATCATTTTGGGTGATTATTAATCCCTTACGTAACAAATCATATTAAACAGTGAATATGCGTTTACGCAGTGGACGTCTGTATTTATACAGATGCATGGATAGGGTCGTTAGCACCGTAGTGATTAAAACACACAAAAAAACAAGTGGAACACCCGTACAAATCTATATAAATTAGAGGTAACACTATTTCGGGTCATGACAATAAATGCTCCTTTGCAAAGTCCCGCTCGCAGTTTTAGCCTTGAGTTTTTTTTAGTTATATAAAATATCGAACCTCAATGACTCAACTTAACTTTTAAAATATGGCTGGATTGCAAGGAATAACATGTCTGTAATGCGCTGACCAGGATCCCTCACTATTTCAAATTTTAGCAAAGAATGAAGTACAAACAGTTAATATTGAATGCAGTAGTGATAACTTGTCTTATTAGTAATCGCTCAGTTCCTAATAGTTTCGTCATTTCATTGCTTTATACGTAACCAGCAACATAATGCTAAAAACACACAATACGTTGCCGATGGTAATAAAGAGAAGGATCTTAATTATTACAAAAAAAAAAATAGAAACAGTAGCCCGTTCAGAATCAAACAAGCAAACTCGGTGACTGTGTCACCTAGTCAAGCGGTCAAGGTCAGTCAAAAACTGCCGAAGTGTTCAAAGCATAGCAAATTCCATACAATAAGCGACTCTAGCAGAGTGGGGAAAAGCGATGTTGGTTCATACATACCGATATCTTTTTTGAATTAAAAAGGATTTTTCCTATGAAACACACGACTGTATAAAGTAATCAGAGCAGGTTTTCGTTTAATTTTAATACATTAAGTTATAATAAATACTGGTGGATTAAGCCCAACTGTACGCGCCGTAAAAATTAGAATATCTTGTTTTATTTCTTTAGTAAACGTAATATCCTGTATTTACGGACTCACTGTCTGTTGTTCGAACTTCCCTAATGAGAAGTCCGGATAAGCGAGCGCTTACAGATACCTCTATAGTTATAAAAAACATTGATCTGTATCTAGCGTAATTGTAAGATGCATCTAGGGGTATACAAAATATTATCTTACATCCTGCAAAATAAGGCGTGTTTATCAAATGAAAATCCTATAACCTTCAAACATATTGAAATCCGTTTGAACAAAAAGAGACAGTTAATCAAATAATAACTTATATAGAGGAACTATACATTTTGTCTCATAAATCGTAACATTGTTCAAATGACCCAACAGAATTCTCCCACAACCGCAGTCGCACTTTGCACGCAAAATCTCGAGAAGCATGCACCCTCGAATGTCTTAGTGCGTGTAAAAAAGACTTTGCTGGGAAATGAAATTTAATCCTTCCCGACACTCTGAAATATAACGATTTCCGCGAACAAAGCCCTAGACACTGGTTGACTCGCTGCAAACAAGTTAATATAGTAATCCACAAAAACCTATACATATAAACATTATCGCATTTCTTTTTATTGTTGTCTAAATTTTTGTCCTCCCGCCCAACCAGTCGTGGATGAATCTCTCTGATAATCTATCTAAAGTAAATATCAGTAAAGTCATTCAAGCAGAGGTGATTCAGCAGAAATTTTTTTTATCTTTTACCTGAATACCAGGAAGTTTCTCCACTAGCGAGTGATCTCTGGGAAAAACGGATGTAATTTAACACAAAACACGGTCTAAGGACAAACATAAAGCTATTTACGTACCTTCGTATAGATTCTCATGAAATTTCAAAATAGAGATAAATGACGAAGTTGAAATATGTTAGTAATAGGAGCCATTAGGAAATCAAATAGCCATATAATTTTCCCTCAAAAAGTCATGCCATAAAAGATCGGACTTGGCGTATCTGCGTAGATTTCTGTCGCTTAAACAAGGAAACGACTCCCGATAGTTTCCAGTGCCATGTACCGACGACATCTTATCTCTGTTAGGTTAGAATAAATTTTTCACCAGCTTGGACTTACTTAAAAGCTTTTACCAGATACCATTACCTAAGTGATTGTACCTCATACTCCGTTTTCAGCACACTCAGGGGACATTATCAATTTTTTACGTATGCCTCCGGCTTACGTTGCGCCCCAATTACAATATAGTGTTTGGAGACTTTTTAAGGGGTATAACCTACATGCCTATATGGATGATCTTGTAATCCTTTCTAATACCTTAGAAGTACATTCACATAAACTAGAGCTAGTGCTACAGAGACAAAGACAAATAATCTCAGAGTAAAATATCTAAATGTGAGTTTTTAAAAAACCGAACATGTTTATCTAGGTTTTATGTGTCTAGTCAAGGTCTTAAAGTAGTCTATGGTAAGGTGTCGGCTATTCATAACTTTCCGGTACTTATTAACGTAAAAGGGGGATACAGCACTTTTGCGCTGTAGTGGGTATTACAATCGTATGTAAATATGTAACTCTTCAATCATGACAGCTCCTTTAACAGATCTTACGAAGAAGAGCGTAGATTTATTATGGTCTGAAAAGCATCAACAGGCGTTCGATATCTTAAAAGCGTAAAATGCAGCTTACCTAACTTAAAAATCCCTGATTTAAATAAGGAATTTTTTTTATTGCAACAGACGCCTCAGACCAAGGGGTAAGAGGGTATTACTTCAGTAATATGATAAACAGTTCTTCCCTATAGCTTTTTATTCACGTAAACTAAAGCCCTCTGAAAGTAAATATCAGTAATAGGCAAGGAAGGGCTAGGTATCTTTAACACTAGTACATTTTAAGTTCATAATCTATGGCTATCCTGATAAAGTCCTTACTGAACATGAGTCCTTTACCGAGTTTTTTCAAAGGCTTTAATCACAGTCCAAAAGGAACTCGGTGACAAATGATCATTCAGGTTATTGGAGCCAAGATAAGATATCTACCTGGGAAAGCAAATATCTATAGCTGACGCATTATCCCGCAATCCCGCACCATACAGCAAAGAACCATTAATTGGACTAAAAGATATAGAAACATCCGTGCCTATTGTTTAAAACCGTATCTAAACAAGAAAATTCCTTAACCCAAGATCGCGAGCATTGAATATCTGGGTCGGAAGCGCAGAACTGTTACAAACTGAACAAAGCAAGTGTCAACAGCGATAAGCAAAACAATAAACACCAAACAATAAACACTTCGAAACGGAAACAGGGTCAGTGGCTAGGCAAAAAACATAAACACTTCGAGCAGAAACCCTAAAGCAAAAGTATTTATTTATAGTATGGTGTTTCAGAACTAATAATGTAATCAAATGTAATGTTCTATGTAGGTCTGTGACGAGGAAAACCCGAAGAACACAAAGCAGAGGACTAACGACCAGGTAGTTAGTAATAATCTCTCTCATACCAATCGTCATAAACTGGTTGCATTCCGTCATCCAGGGTTCCCTCCTATGTCACAGAAAGCCAAATCACTGTTTTTACTGGCCTACAATGTTTACAGATATAAAAAGCACATAAACTAATTGTAACACGTGTCATGAAAACAAGGGACACACTAAGACACCTGTCAGTTAAGGGCCTATCCTGTGCCAAATCAATCCTTGAAAGAATATACTTAGAATTATTAACAGAGTTACGAGTCTGACAGAGGGAATAAACACTTCTTAGTGTTAAGAGTTCCTTGACACGTTATATAGAATTAATAGCACTAAAAACAAACACCGCAATTGAGTGCGTTAGGAATATTTATGAGTGCTAAATCAGTAAATATGGAATTCAACACATAATAATCTGTGACTCGGGTGGTGTAAATCAATAATAATCTCCTTAACACGTTGTGTGAATTCCTTTCCATTAAGAAAACCAATAATATATTTTATCACCCAGAGTCAATCGGTTTGGTAGAATACCGGATAATTAAATAGGAAGTGTCAATGTCTTACGAGTTACAACTCGTGATATTGGATCCGAACTGGATTATAGCGGTTCTCGCGGTTTTAAATACCTTTATCATTTATATCTTGTATCTATAGAATTGATGCCGCAAGTAGCCTTATACGGTACGCTGCTAGAAACACTTTCCACATATTCAAGCCAACCATTAATTTATCAAATATATATAAAAAAAATATATAAATAAATAAATATAAAAAAATAAATAAATATGGATACAAGTGGAGTCAATATAATACACTCCGTAAGAAGTCGGAAGGGTTACAAATTATAATAAAAAAGGAATCACGATAAAATCAATAAGCAAAACGTAACCATAGATAATTAAATATCCAAATATATATGCGTAAAGATTTGAACTCTAACTTAACGCTTTAGTAATGACAAATAAGCTAAAAGTTCAAACACATATCAAAACCTACTGACATATTGTCTGTCCCGGTGATTTATATTCGTAGTCAATGTAAAAAAAAAAAAAAAAAATAATAATAATAATAATAATAAATAAATAAATAAATAAATAAAATAAAATAAAAGAGATTTTAAAGTCAGGAAGTCTAGAAGTGAAAATGTTATCTATGAAATAATCCTATATGAATCTTATACAGGGCTAATAATATATATAGAAATTTGTATGGAAACCAACCTTTTTCATTATGTTGAATAAGGTATAGTTTAATTAACATAATCATGCAGTTTCCAACATGAAACTAATATATTGTTCAATTTTGGTACTGTTTTTTTTCAGACATTCTTCTCATGTGGGTCGAGTATTAAAAAAACAAAAAATTTATCCTAAAGTCGTATTTATTACAGCAAGTAACGTAACTCTTAGCTGGCTGAGAGCAATCTCCTGCCAAGTGACGACGTCATCATTGCCGTATCAGCATTTGTTCCTTTTAACCTCAATAATCTGCTTACACAGGCTTCATCTGTGTGTCGTCTCTGCTTGCAAAAGCAGATTGACTGGAGAAAGGACTGCCTAGCCCGAACTTCTCATGGGCATGGCAGACGTTAGGTACAAGTGTCTATCGGTGTGCGCAATGCAACTTTAGCTAAGGAGTTGCAATCATTTTAAAATTAATAACAAAATAAGCAAATAGAATTTCTATAACAACAAAATGAATTAATTTTTCTGAACCTCATAGACATTTAGAAGTATCAAGATATATATGTGAAATATTTACTTGCAACATTAGCCTATTACAATTCAAGTAAAACATTCATGGGAAAATGTCACATTTTCTTGAAAAACCCAAAGTTTATTTAGAAATTAGTTACATAGTGGGTTTTTTTCGTTGCATCTCCTACCTATTAATAAAGTTTTTAAAATTAACCTCAGAGGATGCGCGCGAGAAAATTGAATATGAAACTTTTGTTAGGGCACATAGGATCAGATTTTATCACAACTTAATTTCAGTTAGCATAGAGAAATACAGAATCATGATTAATCTTCTCTTTGACTCTTATGTTGCCTGGCAATCTTACAAATAGCTCCGTTTTCCACTTCTTTGTCTAGTAATTTACTACCAGTAATATCGAATTTTCTTTGGGATTTGTATTGATATCTGTTTGTTTGTTATAATTATGGATATTTTTACAGTCATCATAGACCTGGATAGGTTCACTCATTGTTAATGCCATGGATAAAAAAGTTTGTACAGCGGACTCTTTTGAATTCCAAATATCAGCGAATTCATGTGGGTTAAGTCTGGTCTAAATGGCTCTCTCCCCTCCCCTGTATTTGGATGTCGTCTGAATTTACTCTGCCCTTGTGACAAGTATAATTTCACTTGCAGGCTGATTAATGGAACCTGGTTACAGTATCCTGCAGTACGAGAGTTTCACATCGCAACTTCAAAAAATCGTTCGTCGCAGCGGACGACTACAGTCAAGTAACAACCGCCTACAATGTGAAAGGAATTTCATGGACTTCTTCGACCGACACCGTATCTCGTCGTTAATCTCGACCGACACCGTATCTCGTCGTTAATCTTGTTTTAATGCGGAACGCTCCGGCGGCTGTCGGAATCGACTACGAAAGGGACATACTTCCGACAATTACGACCCGAAGGATATTCAACTCTACTTTGCTGGCGAAGGACTCGTGCTGGGATGATCTATTCATCGCGAACGTAATCGTGTAGCTTAGGATGCAGAGAATAAGTATGAGCGCAAATTTTCCCCTTGTTTTAACCCTGTGAAATAGGCCGTTTCATTGGGCCATAGGTGGTTGTCTGGAACTGTGTAATGGACGAAAAGTTGTTCGAACGCTAGTTAAAAGTGAAGTAGTATAACCTCGGTCATGTATCCTATATATATAAAGTATCATGTATCCTATATATAAATGATCATAAATAACAGAATCGAAATATATTTTTTGCGTGTACGCACTAGGAATCTATATATAAATGATCATAAATAACGGAATCGAAATATATCTTTGCGTGTACGCAATAGGAATCTATTTAAAGTGCACATATATTAATCATAATTATATGAATCCATATACATATGTATAAACAAATCAGGTAGCCTATAATCAATCTGTTACCTTTTATCTTACCAATATCTGCAGTTATATGAGTTAGTATATTGATTAATGTATCAGATATATAACATTTAGCATAAAAATCAACGAATCAATCAGCATAAACATTAATAATTTTATCAATTCATATATGCAATTTTTTATCAGTTAAAATATTATTTTTATCATGTTAATCTTCATTCTATGCAATTATCAGAGTACATTAGTATTTTCTGTAGCATAAGTATCTTAAAGAGATGAAGTGAAAAACTGTATCATTATATATCCATGATCACTATTATTTACCAATATCATTATTTTATATTTTATTACTTGAATCAATTCATGTACACAATGAATTTTTATTTACATATATAATATATATATATATATTCACATAGTGTCTGTATCACACTCCTATAAGTCAAATGCAAGTCAAGTTTGAGTAATATTCAGTAGTTGGTTTTGGTAGCTGACCGAGCTAATGTAAGTGTTTACATAATAAAAATATGGAATGTTAGTCCATATATATAAAAGATTGCTTGCAGGAATGTGATCAGACTAGAGACGCTAAAGATGACGTATACAATAAGTATGTAGGCTAAGATAACATGCCGTCACCTGTAGTCATTCAATGTTTATAAACATTAGTCCAAGCTCCCTGCTTGAGACAACTACCCCGACCTATAATTCAAACGGCCTACGTGATCTGTAGCGTGTCTCATTTGATTTGTGTGTTCGTATGAAACTATGTCATTTGTATGTATGTTCATATGTTCAAACTACTGTCTGTTCCTTCATAACTTGTAACAGAGATGGTAGACGAGCAGAACAGAGTTAGCTATCGTCATTAGAAGACCTGTACCTCTTTACCTAAGCTTTATCATGTAGAGGAATAGGATTAGCCATCATCATTGGCAGAAGCGATCAAGCTATCGTTATTAGAAGACTTGTACAATCATATCTGATCTTCAGCATGTAAAACTTCAGAAGAATACATATAGTTTTATATTTCGTGTTTTCTACAAGAACCTCCTCACCATGAGTTTAACACATCGTCGTAATAACCAACAACGATAATACCGACTTCGTAATGATCTACAAACCCCCAGACACTCCATTGAAGATGGAAGTGCAATACCAACTGACTTAGCGTAAGATTATCGCTAGTCTAACATTACCTCATAGGGCGCCTTATCATACAAGGCCCAACCAAGCCCTATATATATCTATATATATATATTATATATATATTATTATATCATATATATAATATGTATATACCTATTCTATATATAATATATATGTATATATAATATATTATATATAGTATAGAGAGAGAGAGAGAGAATCGAGGAGAGAAGAGAGAGAGGAGAGAGAGAGAGAGAAATGATCTTTGTGTAGTTAGCATTTCGATTTTGGGAGTTCTAAGCACACACTATTTTAGACTGCTAACTAACGTCCCTTCTATTGCCACAACCACATATGATTCTCTAAAGACTGAGGGACGTTACAGACACTAAATATTTTACTCATTTTTAATGATGTCATGTAAGACTCTCCTCAATCGACCGAGAGTGAGAATAATTAGGGCTAAGCTGAAAATAAATACTGTTCTTATTTAGAACAGTTATGGAGGTTGATCAATTTGGTTCATTCATCTCTCCAGGAACATCTTGCAAAACCAAAGCTAAAAGTGATCCTCGCCTAAACTCTAATCCATTACCATGGTACAGACTACAGAACCTTTATGAATTCTCGAAACATCAAATTTTGATGTTACTAGTAACTGGGAAGTACTAATTAAGAACCTGGGGGGTAAGCCTTCCACAATTCTTATATTAACCTTCTCCCCAACATTTTCTAAATAAAGCTGTGATTCCTCTTCACATCTCTTAATTCTGTTATGCCAAGGCTTTCACTGTGCTCATCAAGCCAGGCCAAGCTAAGCCCCTCTACATGTCAAGCTAAGTCAAGCCAACCCCTTTGCAAATCTAGCCAAGCAAGGCCCAGTCAAGGCAACCCCAGGCAAGCCAACCCCTCAGCAAGTGTCATGGTAATCGCTTTATAGCAAAGAAAGATAAGTTAAAGAAAATGAAAATGCATCTTCTTTGGGTTCTACAGCCAGGAGGCATTCGCGCACGTGTTGGAGGTGCCTGTTCTCATGATGGTTCGAGAATCCCCAGGTGTGTTACAGAAACTCAACAGGCGCCGACATGTCATTAGAAACGCCGCAACTATTCGCCTAGATCCTTCTAAAACACTCCTGTCGTCTCGGGAATCTGTGACGTTCGCTGGTAGGCACCGATCATCAGTGAGAGACCAGCAGAGATCATCAGATCATCAGTGAGAACACCAGATCCTCAGTGAGAGATCCTCAGAGAGGGATAAGAGAGGAAAAAGGCGCATGAGAGTTTGATCGGAATCGGGTCAAGTCATCCAGTCAGAGAGAGAGAGACAGATTTTCCGACGTTAAACAAGCCTTCAGAGAAGAAACGTCCTACAAGTTGGTTTTGAGGAGTAACCTGCCCTTTGAGTATCAAGAATAGACATTGTTTTCTGCAATACGGAGTCAAGAAGACGATTGAAGTTCTACAGTTCTCCTTTGTGAAGCCGTCGCTTCGAGCATTGATTTTCGACAGCTGCAAAACTGGCCAGCAAGTATTTCATTACGGCACTGTTTCCCCAGTTTACACACTGTAAGAGTTTATTTTTGTTATGCAAATAGGAGAAACCATTCTGCATTTATCTTTGTTAGTAAGCTTGTAAATAAACCTTTGTTCTGTTTATGTTTCTTATATTATCGAACCTGTAGCGGACCTCGGGGGTCCGTGACATTAGTGGCG
Organism: Macrobrachium nipponense; assembly: GCF_015104395.2. Classification (NCBI taxonomy): domain Eukaryota; kingdom Metazoa; phylum Arthropoda; class Malacostraca; order Decapoda; family Palaemonidae; genus Macrobrachium; species Macrobrachium nipponense. Next base: position 74,451,304 of record NC_087213.1, on the reverse strand, counting down.
ACCTTGCTAGGCTATTCAGCACTGTAACAGTTTGAAACAGGGAGAATATAGAAAGAACTAGAATGAGTGAGATGGTGAAAGAGTTTATTGAGTCTGGTTAGCTTCTAGGTCTAGAGGGGAATGATCTCCATGAGTATGTTGAAAAGAAAGAATGAGAAAAGTATGAGAGAGATGAAACAGCAGCTGAAAGAAATGAAAAGCACCTGAGAGAGAAATGCAGCAAGAGAAAGAGAGAGAAGCAATGAAAATGCAGCAAGAGAGAGAAGTAATGACAATGCAGCAAGAGAGAGAAATTTTGGTAATGTAGCAGAAAGAAAGAGAGAAAGTACGTATGCATGGTCAGGAAGAAAGAGAGAAAGAATGTATGCATGAGTTGGAAATTGCTAGGTTAAGGCAAAGTACTCTTAGCAGTCAGAGAGGCGAGAACGAAAGTGGAGCTGATAGGTTAGGTATGAGTTCAGTGCTGAAATTAGTAGCAAAGTTTGATGAGGAAGATATAACGAAATATTTCATGTGTTTTAAGAAGTTAATGGAATGAGTAGGTTCTCCTAAAGAAATGTGGACTCTATATTTACAGTCAGCTTTGAGTGGTAGGGCGCTTACTGTGTATAGTTGCTTTTCTAAGGAGGAATGTGATAATTATGATATTGTGAAAGAAACTGTTCTTAGCGCGTACAGGTTAGTATCCGAGGCGTACCATAAGAAATTTAGAAGCTTGAGAAAGGATGAGAATATTACGTATGTAGAATATAGTAAGAAGTTAGAAAGGCTGTTTTTTGATTAGTTAACTTCCGCTAAAGTTGAGGATTTTGATGGTTTGAAGAACTTAGTGTTGTTAGAAAACTTCAAAGATAACGTATCCCCTGAGATTATTATATAGAAGATAAGCGAGAAGTATCTTTTGCAGGAGCAACTAGGTTAGCAGACAAATATAGTTTGACTCATAATTTAAGTGTCAGTAAGAAGCGAAATGATCCTTTGTCTGGTAGAGTACAAAGCAGTAAAAGTTTCAGTTCTAGTAATAGCAATGCGAGTAAATGTGACTATTCCTGTTATGCATGCGGAAAACCTGGTCATACGTCTAAGGTTTGTAAGACTAAAGTGGCATCTAGTGGCTCAGAATTAACTTGTTTCCAATGTAATGGGAAAGGGCATTTAACGAGAAATTGTGCAGTAGAAAGGAAGGACGGTAAGAAACCAGTGTCTCTAGTTAACTTGTCGTCAAGTAGGAATGATGTGATGAGAGAAACTAGGAAATCTTTTGGTGAATTTCAGTCAGAAGGTGTAGTTTCCTCTCTTGGAGAGTAGATTTAAGAGAAGTAGTCTTGCTTCAAGACACAGGAGCTGCTGTCTCACTGATTAGGAGAGAAAGTGTGCTAGACAGGGTGGAAATCAATATGGAAGAAAAAGTCATGTTAGGTGGATTTCCTAACACATGTGTTCTTTGTCCTTTGTTGAAGTTAAACTTAGAAAGTCAGGTAGTGTCAGGAGAAGTGAAACTAGCAGTTGTTGACAGTTTGCCCATTGATGGCATTGACATTATTGTCGGTAATGACTTAGCTTTATCCAATAATGTGAATCCTGTTGTGAGTGAGAGTCCAGTGCCTGAAATGGTTGTAACTAGGTCAGGTTTAGATACAGATATATGTAATATATTACATCTTGAAAACAGATAAATTCCATTTCTGTAAATAAACCCATAACCCAAGGGGTCATTGGCGAATTAGGAGTGTAACCGCAAAGTCATAACAGGACGTGAAACTAGACCATGCTATGCAATGCTTGCAGTAGCCTGGTTTGCATTTGAACGTATAATCATTTTATGTGTTTTGTAAACCGGTCACAACACCTTCCATGGGAAGCGGTTGACCTTTTCACCTTTAGCGGAAACACATGACTTCTGAGCCGTATGGCTACGTGTTCATTTTGTTCTTGTTGTTATTATAAAATGCTGAGATAGCTAGTGTTACGCTATCGACGCGATCCCCCTATGTTTCAGTTCAACTTAGATTTCTCAACAGAGCGGTCATCCAACCAAACCATTCCTATACTCCAGTGATGGAGCTAAGAAATAAAGTTGTTAAGTTAACTCAGTCCGTTTGAGTCATCTCCCTTATTCTAAAGAAGAACCAAATCTACTAGATCTCACTCAGACGAGAAAGGGAAAAAGAAACACAATGCTTGTGTATAACAGTCACAAGAAAAGACATACAAACTGCCGCAGTCCTATACCATTGTAATAGGTGGACAGCGGGCAGTAAGATATAGACTATGGTCATAGTTTGTTCGTTGATTCGAAAGAGTGTGAGTTCGTGGATTCGAACGAGAGTGAGTTCGTGGATTCAAATGAATGTGATAGAGGTGGCGAGGTTGATCTTGGCGTGAGTGTGGCTGAGAGACCTGACTCTGTCGGTGTTGACACTGATAGCCAAATGGAAGGTGTAGCTGTCGAGAGTAATGTAGTCGATGTAGTGGAATCAAGTAATACTTAAGGTGGTGAATTAGGCACTAACCTTTTGAATAAGGATGAGCCAGTCAAGTTTCAGAGAGAGGATTAGACACTAACCCGAATTTTTTAATGTGAGCTAGATGATGATCTCGATAATGTGTGTAAGGAAACGTTTTGTTTGAAAGACGAAGTTTTGTGTCGTTATGATCGGCCTAAGTCAGCTAGTAAAGAGGAAATCACCGAACAATCAGTGGTTCCTAGGAAGCTTCATGAACTAGTTTTGAAGTTAGCACATGATGAGCAAGGACATTTGGGAGTAAATAAAACTTTCAGGTGTATTAGTAGGGCGTACGTTTGGCCTAAAGTGAGGAGTGACATAAAGAGGTATGTTTTAAGCTGTCATGAATGCCAAATTGCCGGAAAACCAAATCAAGTAATTCCCAGAGCTCCGTTGTGTAATATTCCTTCAGTAGACGAACCTTTTGAGAATGTATTTATCGATATGGTCGGACCTTTGCCTAGAAGTAAGGGAGGGAGTATATATCTGTTGACAATCATCGTTAGACTAACTCGTTATCCAGAGGCAATACCCGCAAGAAGCTGTAACGCGAGGACCGTAGTTAAAAGATTGTTAGACTATTTTTCTAAGTTTGGTCTGACTTGTACTATATAGAGTGATAATAGTAGTAATTTTGTAACCAAATATTTCAAGGATAGAATGAAAGAGTTGGGCATTAAACTTGTAACTTCCACACATTATCACCCCGAATCACAAGGCATTGTGGAGTGGTTTTACCAAATGGTAAAGAGTTGCTTATGAAAACTGTGTAATAACTTTGAACACGACTCGGAAGAAAAGTTGCCATTTGTTCTGTTAGCTTTAAGGTTGGCACCGAACGACACTACAGGATTTAGTCCTTTCGAGCTGGTTTTCGGTCACACCGCTAAAGGTCCTTTGGAAATGTTGAAATGCAATTTAATGCTTAAAGAAGGTAGAGAAGACTACATAATTAATCTAGAGTATTATATAAACAATTTAAGAGATGCTTGGCAACTAGTGAAAGAGAACAAGAGTGAAAGTCAAGGGGAGACTAAACGGAAACATGATCTTAGAGCAAAAGAGACAAGTTTCTGTGTGGGAGATAAAGTGTTAGTACTAGTCCAGAAAGAAGGTCCCTCTTTATCTTATAAGTTCGATGGTCCTTTTTCAGTTTTAGAGAAGAGGGGAAATCTAAATTATTTAATAGATATGGGTAAGAGTAGAGCAAAGTGGATGCATGTAAACTTGCTTCAAAATTATAAAGAACGCCCCGTGCCGTGGCCACCGCCAGTGTTCGTAGTGACGGTGTTACAGAGAGAAATTAGTTTTGAGAAAAACGCAAGAGGTGTTTTAGTATTTCAAAATTTTATCAGAGTTCAGAAAAGGAAAAATTAAGAGGAAAGGATAATGTTGTAGCTGATAGCCTCTCTAGAGATTTTTCAGAATGAGTAGCCTGAGAACCGTTTTCTGTTTTGGCACGGGTGGGTGAGTGAATGGAGAAGTGTGTGTGTTTAACTGGATTAAAGCTTTATGCAGAATTGTTCCCCTGCTGCTTGGTTCTTGTTTCTCTTTTGAAAAAATGAAATCAGTTGATATCATTTTTTTTCTTTTGGGGGAACGTGTCATGGTAATCGATTTATAGCAAAAATGATAAGTTAAAGGAAATGAAAATGCATCTTCTTCGAGTTCTACAGCCAAGAGGCATTCGCGCACGTGTTGGAGGTGCCTGTTCTCATGATGGTTCAAGAATCCCCAGGTGTGTTACAGAAACTCAACAGGCGCCCACTGTTCGTTAGAAATGCCATAACTAATCGCCTAGATCCTTCTAAAATGTTCCTGTTCGTGACGTTTGCTGGTAGGCCCTGCCCCCAGATCACTGTATATATACGACTGACGAAGTGTCAGAGATCAGATCATCAGTGAGAGACCAGCAGAGATCATCAGATCGTCAGTGAGAGATCCTCAGAGAGGGATAAGAGAAGAAGGAACAGACGACGGATAAGAGAGGAAAAAAGGCACACGAGAGTTTGATCGGAATCGGGTCAAGTCGTCCAGTCAGAGAGAGAGAGACAGATTTTCCGACGTTAAGCAAGCCTTCAGAGAAGAAACGTCCTACAAGTTGGTTTTGAGGAGTAACCTGCCCTTTGAGTATCAAGAATAGACATTGTTTTCTGCAATACGGAGTCAAGAAGACGACTGAAGTTCTACAGTTCTCCTTTGTGAAGCCGTCGCTTCGAGCATTGATTTTCGACAGCTGCAAAACTGGCCAGCCAGTGTTTCATTATGGCACTGTTTCCTACGTTCACATACTGTAAAAGTTTATTTTTGTTATGTAAATAGGAGAAACCATTCTGGATTTATCTTTGTTAATAAGCTTGTAAATAACCCTTTATTCTGTTTGTGTTTCTTTCTATATTTGTATCCCGAGTTTCATCTGTTGGTGGTGAATCTTTTTGTTTATTATATTATCGAACCTGTAGCGGACCTCGGGGGTCTGTGACACCAAGTCAAGCCAACAATTCTGAAAGCCAATCAAACCCCTCTGGAAGCCAGGCCCAGTCAAGCCAACCCTAGTCAGGCCAACCCCCTCCCTTGCAAGCCAAGCTAAGCCAACCCTTCTGCAAGCCAAGTTAAGCCAATAACTCTATAAGCCAAGCCAAGACAACTCTTCTGCATGCCAAGCAAAGTCAACCCCTCTGCAAACCAAGTCAAACCAACAACTCTGAAAGCTAAGCAAACCCCTCTGGAAACCAAGCCCAGCCAGGCCAAAACCTTGCAAGCTTAGTCAAGTCAACCCTTTTGTAAGCCAACTTAAGCCAACAACT
>NC_087213.1:74436804-74445490 GCF_015104395.2 Macrobrachium nipponense | reverse complement strand
GCGTGTGTGTTTTCAAGTTATCAATCAGCAATTCGCGTTGCCGTTGATTGCTTTATCTCCAGTGTTTTGTATATCACAATTTGCTCAAAAAAAATTAATGGTTTATTCTCTTTTATTTATAAAACCAAATGATTCAGGTTACAGTTAATTACTCAAATCGGAAATAAGGTTTCGTACAATGCCATATCAGTTCATAAGTATTACACGAGTTCATGTTAGTGTACTGATTTTATTACCGTCCAGTAATTTGTGAGATTCCGTGATTCCTACTTAAAGGAGGGCCTTCTGAATCATGTTCCCGTTCTTCTACGCATGCTGAGATAGTAAAATGGAGCAAGGCGTGATGGATTATTAACAAATAATGATAATAATAATGTGGATTGATTCCTACCCACCAATCAAAGTCCAAGAACACCAAACTTACTGCTGGACCATCCTAATCCTGTATAGGTTGTTATCCCTCTGCCGTAATTGACCATTCGTCAGTTGTAAACATTCTCTATCTATTAGTGCGCGACTCTCTCCAAATTTTCATTTTGAGTATCGCCATCATAAGTAAAAAAAAAAATAATAATATCTATTCCAAACAAAGGCCTGAAGTCGCATACAACACAATTCATCACGCGGTGCACTAAGGGCATTTGCAACGTTCCTAAGGGCCCCATGGTGTACCCCACTTTTTAGCCTTTTGTCTATCCTTCATTCCTGCTTTTCTCCCATCTTGCTGTTCAACATCTCTGACTGACATTTTTCTGTGCAACTGTGGGATATTCTCCTTGAGATCCTCCTCCTTCATATCTCTACTTTCTGGATCTCTTTACCTGCCGTTCCAACCACTCCAACTCCCGCTTTTTACTGTCTTCGGTGCTGAATGACTGAAAGTGTCCCGGCACTTGTCTTGACAGCCTGAAATTCGTAAATTAATCTCACCAAGATCAGAAAAGGAGACCCAGGTAGTTTGAGGTTTGTGAAACTCGTAAAATGAACACAGGAGGGAGGTAGGAAATTGGGGAAGGGGGACGCCAGAAACGTTTTGGACATGGGATTTAGATTTAGGTTTAAATGTAGAATTTAGACGGGTGGAGACGATTCTGCTCCATTATGGCTGCGTTGACACCAAGCGAATCGAGTCGATTCCATTCGTGAAAAATCAACACGATTCATGATTCGTCTTGATTCGCCACACTAATTACAGTGTAACCGTTTACACCAAGCGGATCGGCATGATAGGAATTAGTGTGGCGATTGAAACGAATCGTGGTGATTCTTCGTGAATTGAATTGATTCGATTCGTTTGGTGTAACCGCAGCTGCTGATTCCTCGAGTCAAGTATCATGTGCGGGCCAATTTGCAACTAGTTAGTTGCCTTGCCATTTAGGAAAAAAGTTGGACATATATATACATACGTACATAAACTTTATAAACAAGATTATATGGTATTAAGTCTTGGAAGTTTGTACCCCTTCTGGCGCCGCCCAATCAAAATGAGAGAAATATATGTACTATATATACTGCTACTATTCTTATATTTATTTATCAGTGAAGCAACAGAGAACACCGAACAGAGGTCCCGTTCGTTTGAACTCCGAATTTCAAGTGTTATCCTAACTGTTATTAATTACTCCGCGCAGATGCATAGGTTAGCCTCATCTCTCCCCCTTCCTAAATTATTAGTCTCGTATTACTCCCTCACCAGAGCTCTGAATTACGGGAAACTCTTTTTGCTAAAATTCGCACGAATAATGATGGTAATAAACGATCCCTTGAATTTAAAAAAATAATAATAATAAATGCTCTCAGATTCATTACAAAGGAAGACTGGGAAAACAGATTTTATTATTTTGTAACATTTTTTTTTATTGTAACATTTTTTTTTTATGAAGGGTAACCACCATTTGTCTATATCCAGCCTAAGACATAAACAAATGTAGAAGGATGAGGAGTCTGCCTCGTCCGTTTCCTTTTATTTCTGAAGCAGAAGGAAATTATGCTAACCCCTCCCCCACCCCTAAAAGCACGACGAGTATATAGCAAAGCACGACGAGTATATAAGCAGGACCAGTTAAACAGAGTCCTGGGAGTGAGTGTCTGAGAAAGCAGAATCAACGTGAGACTCCTTCTTGCCGGGAAACGAGCAGACTGCACGGAAAACCTTAGCCTTGTTTCATTCCGGAGCTGCTAAGTTCCGAAGCTCTCTACCATTGTGTTGGTCTATGGAAAGCCTTATATATTACCTTTGATGATGTTCTCTCGATCTTTCGTAGAAAAATGCGTAACAGATGCTGCAGCATCTCGTGATGTTGGTCTCCCTAGTGAGAGAGGAAATCCACTTGCGTTTTCGGACACGTGACCTTTTTGACATCGAGTGGTTGCAAAGTTCATCTGAAGTTCATCCGTGCCCAAAGGTACAAGATTTGGCCGCAGATCATCGACCTCGTGCGATGCTGTGTCTCGGGATGTACATTACATACAGGCAAGGTCTACAGGCTTACCATCCCAACCTGGCTTCGTTTTACGTCCTGTAGACCTACCTGTTATTCAGTTTAGTATAAGAATACTCTCTTTCTTAAGTCTAATATATAATTCGAATTATTCGAGTCCTTTGGTTAGCTCTCTCTCTCTCTCTCTCTCTCTCTCTCTCTCTCTCTCTCTCTTCTCTCTCTCTCTCAGGGCACCAGCTTGTGATATTTAAATATAGATCATCGATTTCCTGTGGTTTTCTCGACTCGGTATCCAAATACTTCGACTGTAGTGTAGTTAAATAGTAATCCTGTTACGATTATGTGGCTCAGTTTCACCTAACCTTAATTTTGATATATTATATCCCTTGAGCTTATTAAAGGAGACTTGGCTGGTATGCTTGCTCCTTTTATGAGGGAATGGGCGAAATAGTACGAGAAAAGACGGTATACTTATGTATAAAACCGACAATTTTATAGAAAATGTAGGCGTTATATTTGTCGTAAAATGCAAAAAAATGAAAAAGATCAAAGGAAAATATCTCACTCAGAGAAAGTTCGAATTTATTAGTGAAATGTTGTCTTCTGGAGCTTCAAAGAGTAGCTTCAGGAAAGGAGCGAGATTGTAACTGGAAAGCTGAAAATAACTTTAATGTGATTAACAGGTTTAACCAAGCTAAGATACGCTAAATTACGTCTTTTCCTTTTCAATCCTTAATTAAATTTATAAGTTAATTTTGAATCATCAGGAAAGTAATTCATGACACTTATCTCCGTCCCCCTGATTCTGGTAAAAGAAAAAGAAAGTTGCCGAAATGAAAAGTGGTTATCAAACCCTCCTGCTCGCTCACGTTCTCACCAACACAGAAAGAAATAAGTTAATAATGATTCTCTCTCTCTCTCTCTCTCTCTCTCTCTCTCTCCTCTCCTCTCTCTCCACACAGCCCTTCCCAAACTTGCCTTTGTCTTCACTGGGGATTCCATCGAAGCCTTTTTCAACTCTCTTCAAGTTCAGTTCACCCAAGATGACACATATATGGCCTTTGGTACCTGTCTCCATGGCGGTGACGTCACACCTCCATTGATTATTGAATGAGGCGAATGCTACTACTATCTCATTTTACTCCGGGCCGTCTTAACCGGCCTTTTATTGATCGGGTTATCTTCCCACTTCCGAGTTTAGGGATCCTCGTTTGCCAGAGTTCCTGGTTCCTTCTTTCTGTTTATTTCTTTATTTATTTATTTTATGGTAACTCCCGTGTTCATTGTTTTTCTTTATTTTGTAACCTTCATCATGAAGATGTATTTGTGCATACATTTAGTGTGGAATTATATATATATATATATATATCATATATAAGCGAATTCCACAGGAAAATGATAGTTAGAAATCCAAGCGCTTTTTAATGTCTGAGTAAAGACGAAAGCGCTTGGATTTCTGACTATCATTTTCCTGTGGAATTCGCTTATTTATGAAGTCACGGTGCATCTACTGTGATTTTTTAAGCATATATATATATATATATATATATATATATATATATATATATATATATATATATATATATATATAAAACTGCTCGTCCCTCAATATACAATGTGGGGATGTGACCTTCTGGCACTCCTAGAATGGCCTTGTGAGGTGGGACGAGGTTCATAATAAAACAAAGATCTGCGGCTGAAGGTCGATGTTACTGAAAAGGAGGAATTTATGCATAAACTCTGGACTCTAGTTTAAATGAACTATATTTACATTTAAGTTACATGTAGGTCCAGAAATTAATGGAAGGTGGTTGATTGCAGGTCCACTGGAACACGTGGCTGAGGAATGACCAGACCCCAGAGTTATGAATTTGCACAAAGCAGGTTATTTAAATACAAGCATTGTTTTCAAGGGTTCCCAATATTTTTCCCACAATCAGACTTGGTATTTATCTGCAAAGAGATTGTATTCTAGCATCAGTACTAAGGCGAGGGACACAAGGGAAACATTACACACTAATTGCTCTGAGCATTGGTTATTAAAGCTCACTCAAGGGGGCATCTGGGAGGTTATGCAGGAAGGAATACTACATTGCTTGAACTAACTAGGGGGATGTTTAATATCATTACTAGCATCACAAGGGGAATTAATCACAGCATTGAACCAAAATTGGGGGAATGAGAAGCTGAACCAGGAAGGGGGAAAGTCACCTATAGAGAATGAAATTAAATACAGACAAGAGGCTAAAACAATTCACTGACTGCACTAGAAATTACATCTCACAGTACTTGGAAATCCTTGGTCTGGTTGCCTTCTCATCTGCTGATATTTCTGTGCACTATGGACAGTATAAGAACACGTGTGGGATCCCCAGAAGAAGCAGGGGAGCAAAAGGGTGGAGAGTGGTGTTCAGCAGGTGAGAGGCATCTGGCCTCTGAGAAAGTTCCGAGCTTCTGAGGTTCTGAGGAAGTTCTGAGAGAGAGCTGCTGTGGCTCTGTCCTTTTAAAATCTTGGCCTGGAGAGGCTCCTCCCTCATTCAGGACACCTGTGGAGAGTAATTCTAGGCAGCCAATGGAAGTAGAGATTTAGGGAAAATGGAGCCTCTCTGTTCAGAGGGGCAACTTGAGAATGAATGAAGTTCCTCATAAAGAGGTATTACTTTCCCCTGGTTCTGGCTTAAAATCCTGAACAGTATAATATATATATATATATATATATATATATATATATATATATTATATATATATATATATATATGTATGTATGTATGTATGTATGTATGTATGTATATAATTCCAATAAATGTGTGCACAAATACATCTGCATAATGAAGTTTACAAAATGATGGAAAACAATGAACATGGGAGTAACCATGAATAAATAAATAAATAAATAAATAACTATAACTATATATATATATAATATATATATATATATATATATATATATATATATATACTATTCTAAACTCTCTTAGCAGGGATTGCAGTACCTGGCTTGCTTACAAGGTAATTGTACAACGTGATTGATCTTATATTGTGGGCACTATGCAAATCCACAGCTGTGCCGCTTTAGACCAACCCCCAACTGACTCCTGCATGGTCCTCTTGACATCCCAAATACTCGGACACAAAACTCGAGAAGATCCTGGGAGAGAGAGAGAGAGAGAGAGAGAGAGAGAGAGAGAGAGAGAGAGAGAGAGAGAGAGAGAGAGAGAGACTTCGGAACCTATTTTCTCAAAGGACAAGATATTTCTTGCTTGTATGACGCGTTATAGTTTTCCTCCAGATAACTGACTGGTTTTCGTATCTTACTGAGGGCTAGGTTAAAAAAAATTAAAAGCTCGATTACCAAAGAGACGTCATTGCGACTCAAGCGGATTCAGAGAAAGCCGAAGATCTGAAGAAAAGACAGATGAACTAAGATTAAGTCTCATCGCTGCCTACAAGAAAGACGCGAAGTTAACTCAAATTCTTGAGTTAACCTTTGACCTAAGGCCCAGTTAACTCCTACGAAGAGGGTTACGTTTATTAATTTTAAAAGCAAATTGTTCAGTAGCTAGAGTAGCATGAACAGATTCCAAGTTTCTGCACATCAAAAAAAATTCATCAAGCGAGTTTTAAACATCAACCTGCAAATTGTTTTGGCCTTACAAATACAAATTAATAATGAGATCTACACAGCAATTAACATTGTATATAATACAATAGCTCTGTCATACTTTTGGCTTCACTGATGACATGATCGATGATATCTGTTATGTGCATTCGATTCACTGGGCCCCGAAGGGAGACCTTGTTTTCTCGTCTTCCTTCTTGCTCTCCGGGTTTCTCGGATTCTTTTTGAGTGGCAATAAATACGAATTTGGAAGAGGACGAAGGTCAGATCTCCCCACATACGTAGGTAATTCAGCCAATTAAATGGTTAGTATACATACATGAATGTACGATGTACATGTATGTACATATGTGTATGAGTGGTGTGTGTGTGTGGTTTATTTGTGTGATTCCTTACTAATAAACATCTGCACAATATGGTCCACATGGAAATAGGAATAGTCTCCGAATTCGCAAACGATGTCTTCCCTTAACTGAATCCACCTTTACAAATTGTTTGGACATCGGGATTCTTCGTGCGTCGCATTATTCCAGGGATCCCCTTCGCCTGGACAGCTTATCCTTCAGCCGCAACTGAGGTATTCACCCTCAATACATCCCGGAGGTTGCGTGCTTCCTTATCCTCGGGGTTTGGGAATAGACTCCTTACTGACTCATGTCACGCGATGGGATGACACTTGTGTTGTGTCTGTCTCCTCTGGAAGACAGAGGAGAACCACAGGTGAATGATGACGTCTGCCAGGAACGATTGGTTTGTTTAAGCTGGTAAACCATTCCTCTTTGGCACGGTCGTGTTTATTTTGGTGGGGGCGCCGATGGAACTGGCAATTATTCTCCCTTTATTAATCCCAAGCCTGGAAAAGAAATTAAAAAAAAAAAGTATGAAAAGGAAAGTGGTGGTCGATAAAAGGAAGGGGGACTACCACCAGACGGAATACCGTTGACATCATCGTCTGTTTTTATTTTGCGTCATGCAAGTGGAACCAAACCAGGGTCGAGTTACTCAGAGGAGGAGGTTATTTTATGCAATAAGGAAGTACGTCTGTATGCTCAGAGGGCAGCTACTGAAGTTCTACGAAGCCGCTGGCTCGTAATGAACGCCATTTGTTAGCTTCTTTGCCCTGGTTGAAGGCAATGTTGCTCAGGGAGCGTCAGGTCCCAACGCGTAGTTATACAATGTCTTCTTGTTGGTCCCTGTGAAGTAAGAAGCAATGATGCCAACCCCTCTAACCCCAGGAGACGAGAAATTACCCTGCATAACTGAAAAGGACCCAACACTCTGCGGCTATGATAACAAATAAATCTTTAGATTTTGTTTATATGCGCTATCATGAATACTAATAATCATATTGATCTAAACCTACCTTGTTATAATTACCCTACACTTGAAAATATTGCCCTGCTGTCTAAGACTTTGCCCATATTACCCTACGTATCGGACAATTACCCTCCTGTTGGCAACACTGGTAAGAGAAGGTTTCTTGTATTCGTTTTTAGAATCGCCTCAGATTGTTGTTAAAGATCTTCATATACTCGGTGCTTGAGTATACACGAATTCAGTCCGGAACTGTGAGTCAGTTGCCAGACCGAGTGAAATGGAACAGATTTAGAACGAATTAGAAGAGAGAAGATAGGACAGACCCACTTGTTGCTGCTGTCACCACTGGGAGTCCTTTTTTTTTAACTGTAATTCGTTTTTATCACGACGTTGTTGATAGTAGTAAAGAATTAATCATTAGGTCGGATGAGGAAAAAGGACGCTGTGATTATATAAGAAAAGGAGAAGATTATGTACTATTGGAAAGAAAATAGTGTAGGACCGGCGAATTTTCAGACTGTGTGAACACCATTGGAGATACTGACATTTTTTTTTTTTTATAAAACAATTTTCTTGAAAACAAAATATTGTTATTTTATCCCAGACCTCAAGATTTTATAACCTCGACACATTTGTATTTTTGTCGAACATGAAAATCGTATGATTCTGTCAATGTGAAAAGTATTGACGCAAAAACGTCATGAGGGCTGCATGGCATCCCCATTACTATGCAGTGATAACAGAAGAAGAACTAGCTGTCACTTCTAATTTCCGAAGACTGTCCATCTATTCCTCAGCCTCCTCCCCCCGCCCTACATCGCTTTCGGGGTGGAATGTGCTCGATGAAGTATCTAAAATAACAAGAGCTACTTTGACTTTAATACATGAATACCTCTCTCTCTCTCTCTCTCTCTCTCTCTGTATGTATGTATGTATGTGTGTGCGTGTTTATGTGTATTCCATCATACAAGAATTTATCGCAACGAGATTGAGTAGCTGGACATAGAAACCAAATGAAGGCATCAAATTGCCCTTGCATCGGCCTCTGTCTTGCTAAAAAAAAAAAAATATATGTACAATGTTGCAATGTACAGTCCTAGCTCACATACGTACAAAGTATGTTACTCCTTACTCGGGAGTTTCTGTCTAAGCATTCCTTGCCACGCGAAGCATAACCAACTTAAGGGATTCATTTATTCCTCCAGCTGTTAATACGCTTATTGCTATGGAGTCAGCGGGTTTTGGGTTTTACCGCTCTCAGAGCTTCGCTGAAGTAGTTGTTGGACCTTCAGTTGCAAATATATATATA
>NC_087213.1:74304304-74434304 GCF_015104395.2 Macrobrachium nipponense | reverse complement strand
GGGGCTGAACCAATGAGGGTGCTGGGAGGGCCCAAGGCGGCAGTGAGGTAGACACTGGTGTAATTGGTAGTTACAGCCGCTCCTCCGTCTCCGTCGCCTTCTGCTACCTCTTCGTCACACTCTCGCCAGGTAAAATGAAGTTTCCTGATCGTGTATGGTTCTCTTAACTCAAGGAGAAGGTATAATGATATATTATATGCCGTTTCGAGCTTAAATTTCGTCGTATTATAGAATACTAGACGCGTCGTCTGCATTTGGGCCACTCGTGGGACAAGAAAGGAGGGAGGATAACCTGGGCTAGAACTATAAAATGCCGCTCGGCCGTCGAGGTTATCTGCCTGACCTCCTGCCAGGTCTCTGATTACCAATTTTTTTTATCGGCCTTTGATAGTTTTATCGGTCGTCAAGCTCGGAGATCAAATGAGACATAACTTATCATATCCGAATAACGAGGACCGGACCACCGCATTCCGGCCACGGGAAATCTCTTGATCCGTCGAGGAAAGCTAAGCTGCCTATCCTAAGCTAACCCCCAGACGAGTGTCACTCATTAATGGTGATTAGCTTAACTATTAGAGTAGGTGGCTTAGCATTTGGCACAATTTAAATGTAATGCTTCCGTTTGACAGGCTATGCTAGCTTTTAGGTTTCGTAGGTTGCCAGAATTGTCCTGCCTACGTAGGCCTACTTGGTTGAGCTCTACGTAGACAACCGCGCATTATGAGATACTCAAATTTTGTTTAACGTGTTCATAGCGTAATCGGCTTTCTATATTCCCCAAATTCTGCATTTTATCCTAGCCTAAGTTACCACGATGATCACTAGCATACTTAGCATTGGACAAGTGATCTGTTTTAGGCCTAGGCATAGAAGTAGGAAGTTTTAGGCCTAGACGTAGGAGTAGGTCTCGATAGCGGTTTCCTTCCAAATTTAATCTTTGATGCTTCATAAAAAAAACCTAAGTTGTCATTATGGGCAGGCGTGGTAATGCTAAGATTAAACACAGTATTTCATTACAATCCCATTTTTAAGTTTTTAGTTGACAATATTTGAACTGTCATGTTGTAGGCAATGCTGCTGTGCTAATCTCCTGTCAAAATGAATATATAGGCTAAGTAGACCCTGGATGAATTAGTGTGGGGCTGCGCAGTTGTTCATGCAAAAATGTAAGACTTGAGGTGATGCTGGCCAAAGTTAATTATCAGGGTTACCTAATTACTTAAAAATTATATTTGGAGCAGCCTATCGGGTGATCTTGCCCCACCCAATTGAGTGACCTCGCTGTACAGGTTGAATTACATCAACCCTTTCATGTTCTTACCCCACTGGTTTTAGTCTTAGATTCCCAATTTATGATACAAAATGTACTATACATGGCCCAAAAGAAAAGATACATGCGAAGTAGTAGTATAATTATATATAATTAATTGTTCATTTTCTGCTGTAGGGGTGACCTCACACTGTTCACTGTAGACCTTACTCGGCGACCTTTCAATCTGTCTTCGGTCTCTATCAGCAACCCCTTTCATTCCTATTACTGTACCTCTGTTCCTATTCTCTTTCTTCCATCTTACTTTCCACCTGCCCCTGACAATTGTTTGAGCATTATTTTCAGCACCGAGTGACTTAACAGGTCTAAGCACTTGCCCTTTGACTTAGGCTAAATTGTATATTCCAATCCCAGTCCAGTAGGCCAAGTTAATTTCCTTTGCTGAGCGGTTCATTTATGTTCGTAGAGTTTGCAAGAGATCGTGGGGTTTTTCAGGAACTGCCAGAGTACTATAGCTGGTTCACTTAAGATAGATTCTTGGATGAGGTCTATTCTTAAGAGACGTTTGTTTGGCGGCCGCTGATTGGCTGGTACCGGGAGGTAGGCAGCTCCCAGCCAATCGGCGACTGCCAAACTAACGTCTCGTAGGCATAGGGCTCATCCAAGAATCTACCTTAAGTGAACCAGTTATAGTAAGGATGTAAGTACCTATTTCACACAAGCAAATCAGCTGTGTATACCTAGTGTCAGATTAATTCAATTATCACTAATCAAAACTACCATCTCTATTGTGCAGTTTCATTGACCTTTTGGTTTAAAAAAGAAATAACAAAGTAAATAGACCTGGCCTGTTTGCAACACAGTTACACGGATAGTTATAACTGTGAGGTTTATATTATCTATATATGGGTTAGGCCTTAAACTTAAATAGTGCAAAGCAGGGAGTCGCACATTACCTGGGGTTCCAGGGCCAACCAACACTCCCACTGGATACATATTTCCCCTGAAATGCTTACTAGACCTACAATAGCTCAGACACTCTCTCTCTCTCTCTCTCTCTCTCTCTCTCTCTCTCTCTCTCTCTCTCTCTCTCTCTCTCTCTCTCTCTCTCTCTCTCTCTCTCTCTCTCTCTCTCTCTCTCTCTCTCTGCCTTACATATGTGCCTTAGGCTGATGTCTTGAATATTTTTTTGTACTGTGTATGTTTCCTATCAATTCAGAGGTTTATTCGTTGTTTATACATGGCCTATGAGATCACAAATCGGAGATTTATGATGAAAAATATGATGGGCAAGGGCACTCAAAATGGGTGGGGCAAAATCAGTGCGAAACAGCTAGGCCTTTCTGGACACATGATTGTGGGAAGTGCAAGTGATATAGTGCCTTTATCTCTTTGCACCAACAAGTACTATCTAGTAAGGATTGTGTACTAGCATGTAACTCTACCCATCATCAAGCAGTTATGTAGACCACAGTGGTAAATGAGTTTTTAATTACATAAATGCATTTCCATACTTCAATTTCTTGCGTAATACATGAGCCATGCATTTTCGGGAGCTTTTCATGTGTTTTATTTATTTCTGCCAAGTGTTGTTAATATAGACCATTCCTTTTTCCCAAGCCCCACATAGGGTAAAAAACCGCATGGTACAGGGGTGGACTATGTACGATCAATGTGTACAACCCCCAAAAAAGTACATTATAACGCGTCCTGACATCGGAGATGGGCATCAGACGCGACTTCTTGTTGGTGAGAAACGGAACTAAAGACCTCTACTCCGGTGTCAGGACGCGTTATAATGTACTTTTCTTGGGGTTGTACACATTGATCGTACATGGTCCACCCCTGTACCATGCGGTTTTTTACCCTATATATGTAACGATTACGGAGAGAGTATGTTGGGAAATTAGTGTATTTATGGTTGGGGCAAAATAATTGCACCATCAGTAATTGTCTAAATTGCATTAGTCATTAGATAAGCGGTTGGAAAACTACATTGTTTATGTTTGTAGGGCTAATCCATATAGATTAGTACATAAAACATACCGCGGTAACTCCACTAATAAGTGGCAGGCATCCTAACCTTATTTTGCCAAGATACATATTCTAGGCTTTAGCATCTACTTCCACCCCATAGACCCCACATTATAACCTGAACCGCAGCAAAAAGAAAAATCATGAAACGTGAAATACAGGTAAGCATCTTGACAAAACCTTGTACACCTGAGTGGTTTGAGGTCTGGTGAAATTGTTGGTTGTAGGAAGGCATTTATCACAGCGAGGGATTTCATTAGGAGAAATTTATAAGCGCCTCGGTCGCATGATCGATATGGTCTTGACCTGCCACCTCAGTGGCTGAGAGTTTAATTCTCAGACATTCCATTGAGCGGATAGAGATCTGTATTTCTGGTGATAGAAGTTCACTCTCAACGTGGTTCGGAAGTCGCGTAAAGCGGTTGGTTCCGTTGCTGAATAACCACTGGTTTCATGCAACGTAAAAACACCATACAAACAAACAAAAACAATTAGGAGAAATTAAGTTTTATAGGCTAAAGAGTACCCTAAATATTGTCATAAAAAATTATTACACAAATGTTGATGTGTTGCCCATATGTTACAACCACCTAAAACTTTCTTCATGCATTATAACACCTAAGACTTTCCAAACAGTGCCCAAAGAGTTAACCCTTAATGGACAGATATCCTCACATGAGTAACATTAACAGGTTTCGAGCAGTGGACAGAGATTACCTTCTGGCGAGTATCAATATTACGTGTCATCGATTTGTAGAAAGATGTTCCATTACTTCAATAGCCCACAAATTTACTAATGACAACTTTTAGACTGGCTCAACTCGCAGATTCAAGACGGCTCATGATTTAGTTGTGCACTTGACTTTAAGGAGATATGTTCTCTCTCTCTCTCTCTCTCTCTCTCTCTCTCTCTCTCTCTCTCTCTCTCTCTCTCTCTCTCTCTCTCTCTCTCTCTCTCTCTCTCTCTCTCATGACATCTTTTTATATATTTGCTCATAAATATACCCAGGGGTTGCTGTTGGTTCTAGTTCTTTTCTTTCATGATAGTATGTCAGTTATAATTGTAATTTTGCAAAGAAATGTTAGAAAAAACGTAAATAGTTCAAAAAAGATAGTACTGCATCTTCGATCTCGGTAAATTTACATAAATGTTTTACAATAATTATACTCTGAATTTGTTACTGATTTTAGTTCTTAGCTGATATGATGTTGTGTGAGCTATGATTATAATTTTACAAAATAGAATAAAATAAATTATTAGAAAAAAACATGTATAACTTGGTACAATTTATGATTGTCTTGTAAAAGAGGCCTCACAAAGTGTTATAAATAGTCATTTTCATCTTGTAGAAGGTAGGGAGAATTATTTAGAAATATTTTTCTTGCCCATGTGCATTTACATATCTAACTCTCCATTGATGCGTGTGGTTTTTTTCTTTATTTTTTATTGCAGACCTCAAAGTTTTCCATAGTCTGGGGTACTGTTATATTTATATATTTTTTTTTTTTTTAGTCTGGCTCTTCAGTGTTCATGGAACAAATTGATAACATCAGTGAGAGACTTGGAACATGGAGTTCATAGTACTTTATTGACTGATACACAACGTAATTCACTTATGCTCTCAGTAAGAATGTAGGTTTAATTCATTCTAGGTAATGTGTACAATCATGATAGACTAGGCTATACCCTCCTTGGCTTTGGGAAGTGTACGCCCCAGTTATTGGCCGACTCGGTTAATGGCAATATGGTTTTATGACGCTTGTCTGGCGCCTTTAAATCGGTGATTCATGGCGCCATGACGTGCCAAGTTCCGGCAATCTGCACCATAATAGTTAACGCGCCATAACGTATACCGAGCAGAGTATCGGTTGTATATGCCATTGAGTTTCAGTTAATGGCAGTTTTCACTCCTCAGCCCCCACCAAGAATGGAACCTCCACTGATAACCGGCGACTGCCTGTATGTTGAAATTTTTAAGAAAATAGCGTTTTCAGTATTGTGATCGTGCTAAATATAGCTTTACATAGTTCCATGCATTTTTGCCATAATTTTAGTATTTCTTGTGCAGCAATTTAAGAGTGAACATCCCTACGGTTGTCATTTTAGTTAACATGAGGTTTCTAAACTCGTGTGTCAGTAAGTAGATGTCTTTTAATTAGCCAGATTTTTCATTCTTTTACATTAAATTGAGCAAACTTCATTTGGGCTTAATTCAAATTTTCAGCATCTTTTTTAGAACACTGCCTGTGTCCTTTTAATAAGATATTTGTGGGTTGCGTTTAAGATATGTAAGGGTTACGGAGTCGTAAAGGGATATTTTAGCAGATACGACCTTATTTGATTGTTTATATATAAAATAGAAAATGTAGGGACTATGCTAGGTGTTTATATGTAAAATAGAAAATGTAATGACTGTGCTAGGAAGTACAAGCTTTTTCATAGCCCATTAAGGAAAAGTTAAATGTCTATAATTCTTAAGGAATTTGTTGTATTAAGATTGTCATAGCACTTATCTCTTTACTATGCTACAGAATAACCCCAGCACTAATTGAACTACATTGGCTCTCAGTAAAAGCAAGAATAGAATACAAAATACTTCTTGCAGTGTGCTAAACCCTAAAACATGGTTAGCCTATATATCTTGAACTACTACTTAAGCTTCTTCCTGACCTGAAATTATGGTAAGAGACATTCAGGTGAAGCATATATGTAGAACAAATTGTAAGCCAGGCAAGAGAGCATTTGAACACTGTACACCAAGACCATAGTACAACAAAATACCGCCTGAAGTGAGGGTCATACAAAAAGAAAGCAAATTTAAAAAAGAAGTAAAGACACTCCTATTCTGCGGGAGCTCGATACTGATGAAAAAACACTAAAAGACAATTATAAAGTATACGAAGTAACTTATTTTGAAAACGTACAAGTGCCCACCAGAGAGGGAATTATCCCTGTGGAGGGCAGACATAAAACCAAACAAAGTAAGTGTAGATTATTAGTTTAGCCTTATGTTTTTTTGTCAGAAACTGAAGCTGTTAGGTAGGGGAAGTTGACTGAATTGTAAGCCTAATTATTGTTTTTGTGTTTAGATTGATTGTTTTACAAGTTAATCCACAAGGTGAATAAAATTAGACATACGACCATATCTTGCTTGCTCTTCCCAGCTGTATTGCATTGATTTTATCATTTAGCCTTACATTGCAAAATGCAAATCATATTGATTAAGTTGTACCATATTTTAAACTATTGATCAATTACAAGTAGTGAATTTGGAGTGGTCTATAAGTATTTAATAATAAGATGGCAAGAATGAAATGGAGAAGAAGGATCTTGGTTTTAATTGACAAATACCAGGTATGTTGACGCAAAAAGCACCATGTTTATAAGTTTTTCATAGCACTTATCAATGGTAGCCTTACTGATTATTAAAACCAGAAAGTAAGCAAAACTAGATTCTGGAAAGTAATGTTGTGGGTAAGATGTCAAGGTGAGCTTGGCATTTTCTCTGTGGTGTAATGGAGTACGTATACTAATTAGAGTAAGCTTGTCCAGTGCAAGTGGAAAACAATTTTATAAACATTGATGTTTCCACCTGTTATATGGGGCAGTCATTAAGTATCCTTGTCTTCTAAAGCAGAATTTCTCAGAAACTGAAAAAGGAAAATTCTTTTACATTACCTTCTTCCTTTAGTTTTAATAGGTAAGCTTTCTTGAGTTAGTTTCTTTTGTTTTTCCCTTTTGTTTTACTTTGTACACCACTGCTAGGTATACTATACTTAATCCAGAACTAATGGTAGCATGATGGTGCGCATCAGTTTCATAGGATAAAATATGTACTGTGTTAGAACAGTTGTTTATTGAAGAAAAATTCATGTTTGCTTATTAGACATATCATTGGTTTTTCACCTTTTGGGGCATGCATGTTCAAGAAAGATCACAGTATTGAATACAGTGAGTACTAATTGTCAATTAATTGGACTGAATGCCAATCATTCTCCATGGTTTTCATGTGTGCTTGATAAGCACTGCCTGGAATTAGTTGAAAGTTTGATCTCGGAAGAAGTGAAGAAAAGAAACCAGAGTTTTAACATTTATAAAGCAAACTGTTTTCTTTTAGTCCACTTCCTTGGTGAGCATTGACAGTGTGAATCATAATTTCCAGAATTTTTCACATTAGGAGGTAAACATTGTAAATATTTCGGTTAATGTCATAGTCATTTACACTAAACTTAAATCCCTTGCAGAATCCCTCCTTTCCCACTTATTAGTCCATAGGAGTCCTTGTTACATCCTGTGCATATGTAACTCCAATATTGGAGTTTTTAAGCCTGAATGTATATTGGCTATTTGACAGAAGGATATTGGATACTTGGTAGAGTTAAGTTAAACACTGTACCTAGAATGGTCATCAATAACTTAGTGAAGTTCACTATGTCCATGGGATTTTTCCTCTTAGATATTTTCATTAATTGTGGAAAGCATTCATAAATGTGGGAATTAATCTAAAGAAAATTTGTCCATCACTGCTAGCGCTTTGGGAAAGGACCCTGGGCTGACTTCCTTGGTAAAATACAAAAACTGCTGCGTAATGCCCTTTAGGGATATGGTACCACCACCGCCCCACATGAAAAGGAGGGGGGGGGGGGGGCCTTCGGAAAAGGTAGATGTGCTAGATAAATAGTCCTTAGGGGTTTTAACAGTACATAAAGATGGATGTTGCGGAAGCGGAACAACCTTCCAAGGGGATCGCCTTACCAAAGGGTTCTCATTCTTAGCCATAAAATAATTATTTGGTGAAAGCAACACGTAACCCGAGGGAAGGAATTCTATATGCCCTTGGCCACTAGATAAAGATGACATCTCCGATGTTCTGGCACCTGAAGCCAGACTTAATAAAAACAGTGCCTTACGCAAAAGGGTTTGGCAATCACATTTGAAGTTGTCTGTTTTAGAGTCTAACCTGAGACCATCGTTAAGAAACCATGACACTGACGACGGCCTTTGAATGGGCCGCAGGCGTGCACAAGCCCTTGGGATTGAGGTGAAATAAGACTCAGTTAGATTTATACCAAACCCGAGAAGAAAATCTTTTTCGGAGCTGACTTAGTGGTTGTTATTGTGGCAACTGCCAAGCCTTGTTCGAATAAAGGCCTGAAGAATGTTATAGTCACGTTCATTGTCATTACTTTGACATTGATTTCCTGAGAAATGTAGGCAATTGTTTAACTGCTGAATCATACTGGCGAAGTGTAGATTCTCTTTTGTCTGACTCCAAGAACAGAATGTTCTGTGGATCAATGTCCCCTACCCTCCTACCTGCAAACTTCATGAAATCCATAAAGATAGGGTTTTGTGAAGACCTGAGGAATCGAACACAGTCACCGTTTGAACTTGTTGCGTCAGCCTCAAGCCCGGGAGAGGGTGAGGATGAAGACCTAGTTCTAGGAGAAGGAGAAACCAATTGTTCTTGGGCCAGTAAGGAGCTATGAGAGCCACCTGACCTTTGAAGGATTTCAACTTGTGCAACACCTTCAGGAGAGGGTTCACTGGAGGGAATAAATAAACCTCCCTCCACTGGTTCCAATCTATATTCAGGGCGTCCGTAGCGTATGCTAGAGGGTCCATACTTTGGGCTACGTAACAAGGCAGCTTGTGGTTTGCCCCTGTAGCGAACATATCTACTTTCAGACCCGGTACTCTCCTACAAACCCTCTCGAAGGGTTCCTGGTCCAGTGACCATTCTGGCTCCAGGGGGACTGACCGGGACAATGCGTCTGCTACTACATTGTGGACTCCTGCCAGATGGGTAGCCGATAGATGCCAGGTGTTCTTGTCAGTTAGAGAAAAAATTGCTATCACCCTGTGGTTCACATGACTTGACTTGGACCACCTCTGTTTATACCATGTATCACTACTGCACTGTCGAGAGCCAATCTGATATGAGTCTCCTCCGGAGGACGGAGCTTCTTTAAGGTCAGAAACACTGCCATAGCTTCCAGGATGTTGATGTGAAGCTTTTGGAACTGAGGTGACCAAGTTCCCTGAACCTTGTCGTGCTGTGAATAACCTCCCCAACCTGATAGTGATGCGACTGTATGCATCAGTAGGGACGGGGGAGGGAACTGCAACTGTAACTCTTTGGCTATTGCCCATGGACGTAGATGTTCCTTGGGAATCAGAGGTACCCGGCCGAACTTGTCACGACACTTGGCATTGGCCTTGAACGTCAAACTCGATTGATGTCCTTGAGCTTGGCTTTCAACAGAACGTCTGTGACTGACGCAAATTGGAGCGAGCCTAGGATCGTCTCCTGATTCCTTCTCGAAGCCTTTTTGCATTTTAAGAATTGGCTTGTTACCTTGGCATCCCCTTCCCTGATGGAATGGAAAGGTTGTGTGAATCCAAGCCCCAATGGAAACCTAGCCACTGGAACTTGGATTCTGGGGCCAATCGGGACTTGGTCCTGTTGATCTTGAACCCTATATATTCCAGGAAAGATATGACCCCGTCCATGGCTTTCGAAAAGTATGACGTCACAGCCGCCTTCAACGGGGTAGCTAGGTGTGACCTATGGGTCGGCTCCCCGTATTTAGGGTCTTTTGATGAGGAAAAGGCTAATTGGCGGGGTTGCTGTGGTAGTGTTTAACACTCGCCCCAGTTTTATACCGACACCTTTTATATAGGTGAGCGAGTCAGAGGCTTCTGACATGTCCAATTTAGCAGTTCTCTGGTATTATAGCAATATTTTACTAGAAATAGTGCTAAAGCAGACATATTTCACTGGGCGACACGGCTTCCTCGCCCAGAAATAGATTTTTCCTACGTCAAAATCCCTTTTAGATCTTGAGAATCTTGGGTCCAGTTTATGCAGGGATAAGGCACTCCTCAATTGTAACTTTAATATTAGGGATCAAATTGGAAAAAGGAAGAGGCATAGAGAAAATATCTCATAATCAAGCCAAAGAGACTATATTTGTTTTTAATATTGATCTTTGGAAAAGCACAAGTCTGGTTATGTAATCAATATTGTTCATGCAGTTTGCTATACCACTGATGTAGATAATAAAATTCAGATTAATTTGCTATATGTACAAGTTGTTTTGTGAGATAATAAGTAGCTGATGGAAATTACCTTTTCAAGAAGAGAATTGATAAATTTGGCAAGTACATTCAAGGAAACAATTTGAAACTTTGTATGGAAAGAACTTTCACATATCTTGAAAAAGTTACGATTAATATTTATTACAGTATCGAAATGTAGGTAGTCCAGAATGTACAGTACGTATATTCCATCAAGGTGAAGCATGAAATGTTTGGTCACCATATTTATTATAATTTATGTTGCAAATGCATTTTGTCAGATAAAAACAAAATTTTGTTCAACAGAAAAGCTAAAAGAAACTATCAGTTGGTGGCAAGTAACACTGAACATAGGTACATTGGCTTAAGCAACCATATTATGCATTATGCTCCCAAGAAGAAAGAAATATATTTCAGAGGCCTACTGCATAATACAGTATAATAAAACTGGCCTGCCTTGGCTTTTCTAGCAATTAAAGAGCATTAGTACTTTTTAACTTTAAAAAATTTTTCCCCAAGTGTGCCTACTGTATATTAATTAACATGGTCTCAAAAATAAAATTTCCTTCGATGATCTACTAGTTCAAAAAATGTTTCACTTCATTATAACTTTAGTGATGTGAAAGTACATACAGGTATTACCCCAGTTACGATGGGGTGACTTTATTACCCTATTTAACTTGAAATTAACCTCCCCATACAGTATACTCTATCCATATGTGATATAATTATATGTTAATATCTGCTAATTCTGGAGGTTCAATGCAGATAGACTTATGATAATTCAGTACAAACAGAGAAATTGAATAACAGACAAGAATCAGACTTGTGCTGTACTGGGGTACTCCCTAGATTCGGTCCGTTGCCAGCTTACTTGAACAGTGTCAGGCTGTTAATTGTTACGAATACCTGATTAAAAATCTGAAGAGGAGGCGGATGATAGAAGAGCAGGGTCATCAACTTGTTCCTCTTCAGCTAGTATTTTGTCATGAGTGGTAAACCTGATTCCCTTTTTTTATGACATGCTGGTTGATAATTTTCATTATTAGCTCTAAAGCAATGGAATCCCTCTTCTACATACTACCAGCATGAGATTTACTAAAGCATTTGGCAGACATATTGATATTATACAAATTTAAGTTTTAAAACTTTTCGTACAAAATCTCACACGAACACTGCCCTATCTTAACTTTGAGACGACGAGCGCGAGATTGATCGAGTCAGGGCAAGAAATACCCATATCCCTACCTTCTGAGACAGTGTATCGCACACCATACTCGGCCTGACATTAGCTACTGCGTGCACCCGTTGCATGGGAAATTTAAATGTTTTCAAAATATTGTCGTATTGGTATCGCATTGTAACTTTGAAACCATTGGAACTGCTAACCCCATAGGTAACTTAATTGCCGCAAGACGAATCATCATAACTATCGCAAGACGAATAATCATGACTAGAACTACCTGTACATGCACTGTCTATCCAAAAGTTTTCCTTGTACCCTTGAACATCATAGATATATGTAGCAGAATAGTATAAGGGACCCACATTAAGCAGTCTTATTCAGAGAGATCCAGTACGTATGTCATCCTCTGGTGTAGTATTTGCTGAAATTTGAAACAAGCCTGTTTATTACCTAATAATGCATTTGACTTCAAAACTGAATTATTTGCAGTGTGGTCGGTAATGAAGATTGTTACAAGCATGTGAGCACAGAAGTTCTTAAGTTTTTAAGGTAAAGTGCTTTAGAGGACCTTTGGAATTTTCCTCAAAATTTCTTCAACATTTTAAGCTTTCACTCCACAAATTATATAAAGCTGGTACAAAAGTTGAAATATGTTGGGTTGTATTCATATAAGCAGTCCTCATATAGGCATTAAAGGATGAAGGGAAAGGGGAGACCCATCTCCCCATCCTTCTTGAAATGCTTGATGAAGCAGTAAATTGGACTGCAGGCGACATAATAAAAAAGTGAAAAACATACAAAAAATTATGAAATCTGCTGCCACACAGGGACAGGACACTTGTGAGGATGTCTCCTGCAATTGTCATGAAGTACTGAAGGGCAATGATATGTGTTACAGGGTGTGTAAGAATTAGTAGATACCATTATTATACTGCCCCAACTTCACTGCTTCAATAACTCATTTCTGAGCTTGAAACAATTTCACATATACGGCACAAAAAAAAAAAAAAGTACCATGTCTTTCCCCATGGACCAGAATTTCAAAAATTGGAGGAGGTTAGGAAAAAAAGGAGAGAGAGAGAGAGAGGAGGCAATGAAATTTGAGAGATAAAGAAGAATTTCAAAGAACTTTAATACTGTCCATAGTGCTGCGCAGGACTGATTTCTGTACAAGAATAGGATGGTCACATTAAGTTATACAGCCTCATATTTCTTAGGGGCACTGCTGGAAGCAGTGGTATTTAGTATAATGTTTTCATTGTAAATGAGTGTCAAGGTTTGCCTCACTGATGTGGTAGATTATATTTCTTGTCATGTTAGGAAGTAATCTTTCATGTTAGGAAGTAATCTTTCTTAATTTACCATGTTTGTCTGTTATTTACAAACTGAATGTTATTAATTATTCTACAGTTTACTTGGCTACTTAAGATGTTCTTTCTTATTAGTAATGTCCGTAAAGTTTGTCGTTTTAGCACTTTTGTAAGGGTTTGTGAATAAATAGCTATGAATAGCAGTTGGATTTTATGAAGTGACACAGAAACAGGGTTCTGTCATTCCTGTGGCATATTTTGAGTTATTTTATCTTTGGTAGGGTAATTGAAACTTGACGACACTAGACAGTAATACAGAATATTCTGGAGTACAGTATCAGCTTTAGTTTTGGTGTATGTAATTAATGTATTGTTAATATCATGCTTTCTAAAATTATCATTGGAAATTCACAATCGGGTGATTTTGTTTAATGTGTTTTACTTAAGTTTTCCATTTTTTAAAATTTTTGTGTTGTCAAAGTGGTAATCAAGATGTTAAGATTTTGTTTTGCAGTACCTTTTCAGTACATGTTTGAATAAAGTGATACTTTTCATAAGTTTTTTAAATATACATATTTACAGTATATTTTATGAATAGAAAATTTGTTTTATTTTCATAATCTTCACATACTTTTCGTTTAAAGCGTATATTAGCATGGCAACAAGACCTATATTTCTGGCTTCTTTTTAACTAAATATGTAAAACTGTCCTGAAGTGGACCCAAGACAAGGATAAAATCATGTACAGTATTGTATTCTCTATAGGAATAAGATATTGAAATACATAGTGTTTAGTTATACCTACAGGTAATGTTATGGCCCATCCATGGGTTAAGCATTGGTATAAGGTATATTTACAACATCATAATACTGTATACATGTAGAATAAAAATCTCAAAGTAACTTGAATTGGGTTCACTTGCAGCATTGTAGAGAGCGATTAGGGTAGATGTAGATGTTCTGCTGCCCGTCGCTACTAGCAAGGTAGGGCAGGTGTTGCATGGACAAGTTACCTCCCTCCAGTTTCCATTCTTATTCCCAGACTACTACTCCCCAGTAGCTTGCGTGGTGATGGCGTGATTTCTCTTGACAGTTGAAGTAGTCCCTGGTGTTTTTGTTTTTTTCTCTGGTACATTTTTTTTTCTATTTTTTTGAAACCCACCATTTTTCTAGGCCTGTGTGAACTGAAGAGCTAAATAGGATTGGTTTGCCATGGTTGGTAACTAATACTGTACAAGGTATTATTTTGTTTGAAGTATCCTTGTGCCTATTATAATTAAAATACAGCCCATTTCCTTGGTTTTACCGAGTATCCATTTGAATTTGTATTATGATATGCTTTTTTTTTTGCGCGACTGCTCTAGTTTTGATTTTTTATGACTGACTGACAGTGAGCCCTTTTGTAAAGCAGCAGTTTTTCTTTACATGAGTGACCCTTAACCCTGATGGATCCCCAGGTTTGGATTAGCATTGTGCTATATATTTACATTATGTATAGTTGTGTGGTGGTAATAGTAAGTATATGGTAGGTAGGCTTTGATGAGATAATTAATTTCTTTGTTACAATAATTTTTCCCTTGAAAATTTTGTTACCTAGGTAGTCATCATAAGGTCATCTCCTTAAATACAGTACTGAGAATATTTTTAATTGCAATTTAAAGTTAATTTTTCTTTAGTTTCTTAAGCCAATTGACAGACATTGAGCCACTTGTTGTGACCAGCTGTGGTTAGTGTTTATAAATCTATACTAATTAATTGTAACATTCTCATTCCTTTTTTCATTACTAACATAGGTCCTAAACCAGTAAGTAAATTGGTACCTTTGAATTTCACAGGATGTCGTCCGACCGCAAGGCTGTTGTCAAGAATGCTGACATGTCTGAGGAGATGCAGCAGGATGCTGTAGATTGTGCCACACAGGCAATTGAGAAGTTCAACATCGAGAAGGTATGACTGTGAGGATTATGGTTAAGATTGAGAAGATTTTGCTTAGTATTGATAATTGTTTGTTTGGTGCTGCCTGTTAATAGTATGATATAGTGACCTCAGAATGTGAATCCAGGTTTTCCTGTCGGTTGCAGGGAGAAAATTATAGAAGTTTCAGTTCTTTTGGTAGAGCTGACGTGTGGAAACAAAGTTTATTTTTAAGGAACATTTTGTCTTTGGGACTAAAATATTTTATCATTGTATATTTCCCAGGATATTGCTGCATACATCAAGAAAGAATTTGACAAGAAATACAACCCCACTTGGCATTGCATTGTAGGACGAAACTTTGGCAGTTATGTGACACATGAGACGAAGCATTTCATCTACTTCTATTTGGGACAAGTTGCAATCCTCCTATTTAAGAGTGGCTAAAGTCTTCTAAACATCTTCCCCCATTTAATGCCAGGGATATTCTCCAAGTTAGATGTGCATTTCTGGAGCTGGTGAATGTCCCCGAAAAAAAAATACTAATAGATACCTCTACTCCATGGGGATGGAGGAATTTAGACCACCATTTCCAAGGGGTTGCTAATCATGTAAAGTGCTGCTAGGTTACTAGCAAAAGAGTCAACCTTTGTTTCACATAAAATATGTAATTTTGTTGTAATCTATTGCTAAGCAAAAGTTAGCAAATGTCTGAGAATATAGACGTATTTGCTTTCACTGGACCATACCTGGCAGCACTCTGCTTTTGAACTGGTTATGGCACATTTTTTTTTAAATACATTTCCAGTTATCTTAATGTACCTCTTCATGAGCTGCAAAGCTTTCTTATTGCGTCAGCCAAGCTGGTGTGGTCACCCGCTGTGCTGCTGTGGCGGGTGACGAGCGTGAATATAATTTATTTGATTGTATTGTGCACAATTCTCATCCTGAATCATCAAGGATCCTCTTAAACTTCCCCCTTAGAGTAGGTAGGATTTATTACCCCAGTCCCTCTTAATCCCTGAAGTCCATTGTTGAAGCACCTCATTAAAATTTGGTTTGGTGCAGCTTATTGTGGGTGCAAACTAAAAGCATAATCCTGCCTATACTGAAACAAGTTACGTACTTAACAAAAAAATCTATTTGCTTGTGATAGAAGTCTCTAGCTAGTAGTTTCATATCTATTCATCTTGCAACCTGAAGTTATCGTCTTGTCCGGTAACGAGTTTATCTTGCTGTTGGGATTTTTCAGCTTTCATGTCCAGGAGCAGAATAATCTATCCAGTCATCCCTACTAAAGTGTAGCTTCAATATGTGAAAATCTCTCACTTCTGATTGATTACAAACCCTAAAATTTTGAGCACACTAAGTGAGGGGTGACATCCATAATTTACATTTCATCTTTTCTTGCATCTTGTTTCAGTCCACTCACCCTACAAGTTGTGGATCATGCATTAATCTGAATTTTAACAGCAGCATTCACTAGTGGAAACTTGTTTAGTAGCTAATTAACAATTTTTATTTTTAAAAAATGGAATGAAGATTGTTTTCAGAACTTTTTTCAGAACAACAAAAGTACCATTTTATTAATGAAGGTCATTTATTTTCATTATTACAATATAACTAAGAATATTTTATTTTATGAATGAGAACCAATCAGTTTTTGGTTCATAAATGTTTGTTATGTCAACTGCTGTGTTCTGTGATGTTCAAAGTAAATACAATCTATTTATGTGTACTTTTAATTTTTTTTTAAATCCTAATCACTTATAAATTTAAGAAAACTCATGCTAGAGACCAGAGGGAATCGGTTTGAAGTCACGGAAAAAAAAACCTGCAATTTGTATAAATTGTTTTCTTCAAGTTATGTTTGGGGCTTCCGTTTTGGCTTAGTGTTTGTTGCTTTGCCGATTGGATAATGCAGTTAGATTTTTTATAGGAACAATGTTGTGGAGGATTAGTAATGGTAGTAGTAATTGTAAGTTTTTGCTCAATACCCATCTTGATAGAATATATTATGGAATTACTTCCAATTAGTGTCAAATTTACTTTATTTCAGAAAATCTATTTTGTTCTTGTTAACTGTTATGGTAGAACCTTTGTACTTATTGGTGATCTGTACTCTGTACTTTCAAATATTGTAACTGCTTTTACTATTTATATCCAGATTTGTATGGTGATGCAGTTGCAAAAAATATTGAGCCTTTGGTACCACAAAGTGGTAGATATTGTAGAAAAGATTTTTGCATTAGGTTCATTCAAATTACTACATATTTTCTTATTGTTCATTGATGCTCAGAACCATGCATTTAAATAAATGTTAGCCATATTACAAGGATATTACTTGTTTCAGTTTTCTTCTGTAAAGGGGTTTGTGAACACCCGAGTGTTTTTTCATCACTATTGGAAATTCCTTATGACCTTGTGTTTTCCAGAAGGTTCAAGTGAAAGGTAAGAATTGTTCGCCATTTTATTACTACGGTATAATATTTATGGTTTATTAAATTCATATATATTCCTATGGGGATGCAAACACACTTTCATATTTAGGTTATCCTTCGGTGCATGCATTGGACCAGTTATGTACAGACTAACAAGAAAAGTATATAGATGGAGATTTAGGGAAGGGGGAGGCAAGAGGATGTTCTGTCTTTACAGCATACAGCACTGCTCTTCCAGCCACAGTAGAGTTAACTTGAGTTGGTTGGTTTTTTTTTGTTTTTGTTTTTTTTTTTTTTTGCCGAGTACCCATTGTGCTTTTTCTAATTATGTACGTGGTTGGTGCTCACTGTGCATACATATTCAGTGCTGGTGTGTGTATTATGCTTATTCCTTGTGTGCTTAGGAGGATCATGCTTTTTTAAGAGTTGTGTGTTCTCCTATTTTAACCCTTTGTTCCTCTGGAAGCCAAGTAGGACCAACATTGTTGACCCTGTGTTCTGTTCATGTCCTTTGTTGCGGTAGATCCATTGTCTGTCTGTGTCTATTTATAGGGTGGAAAAATTTTATCCTAGTTTCCCCTGTCCTGAATGTGCTGCGTGGGGGTATCATAGGAAGAGGACCAAAACGATAAAGAAAATGCCTCCATAAAGCTGAGACCCCACCCCAGAAGTGACAAAGTCTGTGCAGAACTTTCCGTCCCCAGTAATCATTCACATTCTTTCCTCCCCAAGAACTCCCTGTAAGGGGTTCATGCCATCAGTGCACCCTGTAAACATCACTGAAGGTTCTTTGCGGTGTCAGATCCTCGTTGGACAAGTGGTTAACATGCTCGCCTACCTATTCGATAGTCGTGAATTCGATTCCCCGCTCTGCCAACATGGCATCGGGAATGTATTTCTGGTGATAGGAAATTCATTTCTCGATATAATGTGGTCCGGATCCCACAATAAGCTGTAGGTTCCGTTGCTAGGTAACCAATTGGTTCCTAGCCACGTGAAAATATCTAATCCTTTGGGCCAGCCCTAGGAGAGCTGTTAATCAGCTCAGTGGTCTGGTTAAACTAAGATATACTTGACTAATCTTTGCCGTGTCCCTTCCGCCCCTAGCTGCAACCCTTTTCATTCCTTTTACTGGACCGCTATTCATATCTTTCTTCCATCTTGCTATCCACCCTCTCCTTACAATTATTTCTTAGTGCAACTGTGAGGTTTTCCTCCAGTTAAACCTTCTCCCAATTTTGTTTCCAGCACTGAATGACCTCACTGATGCAATTGAGAAACGTACAACCTTACCTAAATAATAGTTTCTCCTTTACTCATAGCAATTTTAGACTTGGCAGGGCAGGAGGGTAACAACAGCCTCGGCCCCCTAACCTACTACATCCACCTCCCACAAGGTCCCCCCCATGGCTTGTATGTGGAAGTAATCATCTCCTCCCTTATGGCCCCAACCCCCTCGTTGCCTCCCAGCTCATCTTGGGAAGCATAGTGTGTCACCTGCCTCCCTTTCCATTACCATTCCCATCATCTGACTCCTCAGTTTCCCCTACTGGAGATCCCAGAAGAGGAAGAAGGCAAAACTTACTGAAGAGAGGGAAGATGTTCATCACACCATTGTTCTTACCAGAGCCAGAACGGAATCGTTCATCATGCCATTGTTCTTACTAGAGCCAGAGCAGAATGAGTTGATCTGCTCCAGCAACTGACTTCCAGGTAGAGATTTACCTAGTCTCGTTGCCACTTGAACAGCTGTTCTCAGTCATCTCCTTGGACACTAGGGCTCTGGCAGAGACTCGAGGCATTCCCACTCCAATCACAGACACTTCCCAAGGGAGTCACTCCCCCTGGAGTACAGGAACAGATTTGATTGTTGCTCGCCTTCCCACCGAGGTTGACTGTTTCCAGTCCATTGACAAAGGAATCTCAGAATTATCCTGCTTTCAACAGGGTCACTGTCTCAGATTGAGGCAGGCCAATTCTCGTTTCAGATGAAACCATCGTCCTACCGGCCCTTTCCAGCCACATCCTGTATGGAGTGGGGTTCTATGGTGCCACTTTACCCCACGAAGAGGTGTCTGTAGTGACACATTACAGCTCTCCACTCCTAGCTGACAGTCACACTTGGGCCAGGTAGTTTCCCTTGACTTTGAGCATTTCTTCCCTTTTAAGAAGTGTCTGTACTATATGAAAGTTAAGTGTTTGTATCCCTGTGGGAACAATTGCCAAATTTTTAAGTAATTTTTCTTTTGGGTATACAAACTAGAGCCTTTCCTATTGAAGTAATACCTCTTCCACATTGCTTCATTTCTTTGGTTTTTCACATTGATTTTGTGTCTGGAAGTACAATGGAACTCATGTGCTAAAGGAAACTCCATATATAAAATGCTCCAGTTTGTATACCTATGAAAAGTATTAGTTACTTGAAGTAGTTTGACACTATTTGTGGACTTTGGTATTTTGACTCTTGACTAGTAGAAGGTTGTGCACAGAAACTTGACTAATTTACACAGGGAATTTGTGTTAAGGTGTGAGCCATGCCCAAGCTGGGATCATTTAAAAATACTAAACTTTAGAATGGCTGAACTAGACGACAAAACTTAAAAACAGTAGGGGTCCCAATTTTACATCATGGGGTTAAAACATCTTAACCTTGAAATAATAATTGTTAGGTCCAGATTGGTGACTTGTCTAGCAGTTTGGCCTACTGGCTTCATCTAACAGTAAAAAAATAAAGTTGATTATTTTCTCCATGGTAAAATGATCAAAAGTCCTGTGTGCTGTGATAAGGAACAAAGAAAAAAAAAAACCTTGATTTTTATGCCATGTGTCGAGTGGTTTAATGTCCAGTGGTTGAGCAGAGGTAATAGTATTCAATTGACATAGGGGTGTGAATTGGTGCAGCTTAGGTTCCAAGTTTGCCTTGTCTATCCTTTGAAGAAAGTATTGCAGTCTGTCCTTTGGAATAATTGCAATTGCTGTATTGTATTCACCTTACACCGTGGAATTCACTGTAGCATTTGTAGATTTGTCTTTTGTTTATGCTGATGGTACTACCATTATCCAGTTACCTGATGCACCTTCTCCACTGTCTTCTATCAAAGTCATCATCTTCCACGAAACCCCTTTCTCCATATCTTCCTTCACTTTATCTTGCCATCTAATTCGGTCTCCCTCTCAATATTCTTCCACCAAGAAATTCCTCTGAAGCCCTTTTTATTCCTTCTTCATCATCCATCCTCCACACATGCCCATATCATCTCAATTATGCCTCTCTTATCACCTCTGCAATCCTTACTAAGCCTGCCCTTCTCATTTTATCATTTTCCAATCTCTCAGGCAACAATATACATAATCCACCTCAGCATTCTCATCTGTTCTCTCAAGTTTTACTTCTTCTTGTCTTCTTAGGGCCCATGTTTCCTATCCATACATTAATACTGGTATTATCAATGTGCTATAGATCATGACTTTTTCCTATCACATACTACTCCAGCTACCACTCTCCATTTCCTCCACGTTGCTTTTATCCTACTGTCAATTTCAGTCTCGCATCCTCCTCCTTGCTTAAAGTAGATCTAAATATTTACATTTTTCTGCCCGTTTTATAATAGCCTCCTCCTTCTTGTATTACTATTCTTGCTCTTATCTTCCCTACTGCTCACCAAAACCTCTCTTTATTCACATTTGCCTTTAAGCCACCCTCTCTAAAGACTCCTGCCACTCCCCAACCATTCTCTGTAGGCCTAACCCATTTTTGGCAGTAATGGCCAGATCATCAGCGTACAATTCCCACACCTTTTCATTCCTGACCTCTTCACTTAACATCCATAAATAGCACAAATAAAAATGGGCTTAATATTGACCCCTGGTGTAATCCAACACTAACTTTCCAAGTTTTCTGTTTTCCCTAACTGCTGTTATTAGCGCTCATTCTTTGATATATCGTCTCCACTTGCCTAACCAACTTCTCTTGGGATTCTGTCATGTGCTTTCTCCATGCTCTCTCAAAAAAGGGTGCTTGTGCTGTCTTTTTGTGCGCATAATATGATATATCAGGACAACTAAATTGAATCCTTACCCCACTGATTCTCTCTCTCTCTCTCTCTCTCTCTCTCTCTCTCTCTCTCTCTCTCTCTCTCTCTCTCTCTCTCTCTCTCTCTCTCTCTCATATTTACAAACAATGGATACAGCAGGTACATATTCATACATTAATTCAAAACAGGAAGGTTTGGATTACTTAGAGTTGCTAAAGGTGATCTTGTTTCAGTTGTTTACTAATTACCACTCAATTTTGGTATTGAAACTATTAAAGAAACGCACTATGCAATATTTCAAGGATCTGTTTTCTGTATATGGGCAAGTTTCATACAGAAACCAATACCTAGCATCAGTGCATTAAGTTGATTGCTAACCCTTTTTCTGTAAGGTTTTAACCATATATAAATAGCTGTATATTTTTGTAAGTAGACCTAAGAATTATGTGAGCAATTATTTGCATCTCAACCTGATAGATTTTTTTAACCCTTAATGGATGGATAGCTTCTCAGGAAGGGTAATATCAGGTTTGGGGTAGTGGACGGATTGATCCTGTAGAGAAGCAGTATTAAGCGCCATCGATTTGGAAAGATTCTGGCAAGAAAGAGGTGAATCTTCGTTCACGGTAAATTTACGCAAATATTTTTCCACAAATATGCTAAGAATTTGTTACTGATTTTATTTCTCATCTGCTTTGATATTGTGTGGGCTGTAATGTCAGTTGCACCTTCCCCACCAAAATTAACGGAAGGGTTAGCACCCAAACAGCCCCAAATCACAACTAACCTGTCTGGGCTGGGTCCATGTGTCAGCTTCCGAGACGAACCCACTAAAACACTAGGAACATCACTTACCTCAACAGATGACTCCACATGTCCATAAATGGTCACGGGCGTGGCGGTTGTACGTACGTGAGATGGGGGGGAAACTCAAACACTCAAGATCGAAGGAGAATTCCGTAGAGTCGAACGAACTCTTGGAAGTACCAGTGAGAGGGGGAGGCAAACACTCCAGCTGCACCGACTCCGCGCTCACTACCTTCGACCTCTTGATAGGCGCCTTAGAGATCCTTACGGCAACGAATAGGCCTTGGAGAAGAAGGAGTACTAACATCACATGCACGGGCAGGGGAGGTTACAACACGCTCGCGATGTGCATGGATTGGCGGGGGATAACACACCCGAGATTCGAGGCAGAGGATGAAGCATCTCCTGCAGATCGCACACCACTATCACTGCCCGAAACAACAGCACTCGGGAACACGTCCGCGTTGTTCCTCCCTCGAAGGCGATGGAAGGGCAAAGTCCTTAGCCTTCCAACGCTTGATACGCTGATGGGGCGTAGAGGGGGAAGAGGGAGAGGAAGACAGCACTAGTTTCCTATGCGCACTCTTCTCAGGAGGCGGGGACGAAGCAACACGTTTCCTACCAGTCCTCCCAACTGATAAGGCAGCCAACTTCACATCCAATACAGTCCAACATCTGAAGCACTGCCTGGCATATGACCTCGTACTGATGTGCCAGAGTAGGCTCCGATGACAAGGAAGGGAGATGTAGCGGACTGGGCGGCAGTGATGACGTCACGGCTGAGAAAGGCAGATCAGAGGAGACAACTGGGAGAGAAGTCATCAATAGGAGTGACATCACAAGTGGCGGTGACGTCACGGCTTCCCCTCGGTGTGAGGGGGAATGAGACGCCACTGGCGGAGGAATACACAAAGACATACCCTGTGACGTCATCAACGGGGCCGACGCCACAGCGTCACTCCAACTCGAAGCGGCAGCAGACTGGCGGAGCAATACAAGATGGCCGACTGCTGCTACCCACGAAGACGAGGCTGGAAGAAGGGGGGACGGCCTGGCCAGACCGGGGAGGGGGGTGCGAGCCTCCACAAAATGCACTAGCAACCCCTCCAAGGACGGGGTACCCCCCTAGCCCGAGCGTCTTCCAAATCGCTGCCATTTTGGACGCCTCTGTCTCTGGAAGAGAAGAGATTGATGAAAAAGCCTCACCCTTCTCGGGAACCAAATAAATTCCCGAGGAAGAAGGGGCTACATTACAAACATTAGCCTGGTGACCTCCCAATACTTCCATCGACGAATCAGTGGAAGAAAAGGAAGGAGACGCAGGGACAATGCTACTATGAGGGTTGACTACTGCAGGAGACAAAACATCGGTAAGAGGCGCAAAACCTTCCCAAGTAGGAAGAGTCGAAACCCTCCGATGTTCTCTCTTGCCATAAAATGACCTCCACTGCTCCTTAGGCCATGTCCGTCATTCCGTGCAAGGATTCGTAAACTGCATGTGATGTGAGGGTCAGTCGCTGCCGAAGCCAAAAAACGAGAACACGGAAAACCTGGAGCTCCGGGGCATATACGCTGATGCCGAAAAGGAGCAGAAAAAGCCATAATACCAGCCAAACACACACACACACACACACACTAAACAGAAGCGAAACGGGCAATGAACCGGGAAAAGGCCAAGAGAGGTTGACACGACTCTCGGCCAGGCGGTCAAAAGAAAGACTGCTGTGCGATCATAGGTGGTGAATGGTCTTCAACCATCCTTCACCCGATCTACGCATGCCTTGCCAGATATCACAAGATTCCTTGCTTTCATCTGTTTTTTTAACCGGATCCAGCTAGGCGCTAGAAATTATCATATTGTTAAGACCTCAGGTTTGTAGCTACGAAAAATACAAATTGCCTTAGAAAATTTGTCTTATTAAGATTATGTATTAGAAAAACATGTAGTTTGCAATTGTCTTGTAAAAGAGGCCCCACAGGGGTTTGTAAATACTCATTTTCAACTTTTCCTGAAAGGAAAGGAAAATTGTTTAGAATTTTTTTTTCTTTCACCATGTTCATTTGCACATTTACTCTTCCCATAAATGTGTTTTTTCCATAAATTGGCCAACCTCAAAGTTGACCCAGCCTGAGGAGCTGCGTATTGATTTTTTTACCCATCCACTAAAGGCTAAATACCATTTCTGCTTGATGAGTATTTGCCTAAAGTGTTTTATGTGATAACTGGGCTTCTTTTATGTATTTTGTTTTACGTGGAATGTCAGGCAGCCTTATAGTTAAATACAATTTAACCATGGTCTGGTTAGACTAGTCTTGTTTTTCTTAATACGTATAGTATTTCTATAGTTTGGTTATGAAGAGAAAGTGGCTGGTTAAAACAAATGTGTATTTGTATTTTGTAGAATTATTCTATTCTAGTTAGCATGTATTAATAATTCAGAATAATGTTCACTTTGTCAGAAAAATTTCAGGTTTTGGTATCCAAACTTGCTTTGCTTGCCACTTGCATTACAAGCATTGAAAAATTATATTTGTTTCAATGCGAATACTACCCTGTTTTCATGAAAGGAGTACAGTATTCCTAGCACATCGCTCTGCTCGGCTGTTTTAGACTTGTCTTTACATAAACTAAATGTTAATGCTACCTAGAGCCCCCAAGGTTGACCCAAGCTGCCCTCTAGTCGTCCATTGTATTTCCAGCCGCCCTCACAAATGGACATACTCTTGGACTCTAATTGGTCATGTAGTTATTTTCTTATTTAGTGCAGTTTGGTTTTTTTTTTTTTTTTTTTTTTTTTTTTTTTTTTTTTTTTTTTTTTTTGTGTACTGGAGAGTTTTCCTTTTATTTTTTTTATTTTTTATTTTTTAAAGACCCATTTGTTCAAGTCCCAATGCT
Organism: Macrobrachium nipponense; assembly: GCF_015104395.2. NCBI lineage: Eukaryota > Metazoa > Arthropoda > Malacostraca > Decapoda > Palaemonidae > Macrobrachium > Macrobrachium nipponense. The sequence continues at coordinate 74,409,331 of NC_087213.1, read as the reverse complement.
ACAATCCCATGAGTTTCCTGAGTTTCTGTCCATCCTGTGACCACAGAAGAGAACAGGAAGACCAAGATGTGGTGTATGGGCAGACAGGCCTTGTGGAAAATCACGTTGGCAGTGGCCGTTGATCCTCATTCCATGTGTTTTTCATGCTGGGCTTGGGTATGTTCCCAGGAGTCCACCTGCGAAGAGCACAGATTATGGCAGTCTACTTAGTGGGAAAATCAGGATAAAAAAACTGGAGGAAGAAGCCTACTCTGGTTTCCAGAGAACCATCCCTATGCGTTATTTCTCCTACCATGTCGCTGCCAACACAAACGCCATCTCCACTACCTGTCACACCAGGTAGGAGAATGTATTTTGCTTCTCCCTCCCTCTGACCCAAAGAAGAAAACACAACTGACTTTGTTATTCCTGTGGCAGCTCCCTAAGAGAAAATTTGAGGATGGCGACATCACGGGACCCAGATAACAGTGTGTGAGCGGAGGAGAGATTGGACCAGACTCCCCCTATATTCTGTCCAAGCCCATGGGAGAGCATTCAAAAGAAGAACAGAAAAACTGTTTGAATGGCTGGAGGAGACAACCAGTACCTTCTGGGGAGATGATCAGAAAGGGGATGAATGTTACCCATCCCATCATTGTTCTCATCACTGGACATTGAGAAGGCGGACCGACAAAGAGTTGGAAGTATGCCCTCTTACAGCTACAGGAAACATCATGGGAATAGTCCTACCCAAAGTATAAACACAGCAGACCAGATTCCTGTTCTCCCCCTTACCGGGACTTAAAACTGGACAGACCCATTTAGCTTCTCCATGGCATTGGGTACCAGTCGGCCACCCAATGAAGCAGAAGGGGGTCTGGGAGAGACCTATTCCATCAAGTCAGCTAGACAGACATAGAAGAAGAGGTTGACCTCTCCTTGCAGGGTCTACCAGAGGAAGATTGTAGTTTTGCCAACTTCATCCTCAAGATACAGAGAAAACTGGGCCTTCCAGAGCCAGAAAATGAAACATCCGATGACTTGTCTTAACTTCTTCATGGAACAAATAGCGGAGAGTACTCCACAGACCAAACTAACCATTCAACTGCCATGGTCTCCTTTGATTGGTACCATAGTCAAGGAGTTGGACAACCTTATTGCAGGAGAGGAAGGCTCCATAGCCTCCTCCAAGTCCCAAAATTTACTACCCCCTTCACTTCCTAGGCAAGCTAAATACTGTCCCAGAAAAGCCTGCCTATTTTTCCAGGAATGTTTTGTGTCCAAGTTCCTGAAAATATCCAACGGGTCTTGTCCAACCCTCACCAACCAAAGAGGAAATGGCAAACCCTGGTGTCCTTGGAAAAGTTAGTACCAAGGGGCAGGACCTGTATCCATTACTTATAGTGGAACCTGAAGGAGAAGGAGAAAGGACAAACACAGATCAGCAATGATCTTATAAGTGTGACAGAGAGAAACATACAAGACTAGCAGTGGTTGATAGACCCCAAAAAAAACTCCGGTGAGTGCAGTAAAGTTAGTCGGCCCCAGAGGGGCTGCGGTGCCCACCTGAAAGCCATGTACATTTCGGGCAAGTGGGACGAATGGAGATGTGAACAGCCTGGCTAGCACTCCAACACTCAGAACCTCTTCCAAGTTGTCACGAGTGACAACACCTCGCTGGTCGCATATGTAAACAAGCAGGGAGGAACAATCTCCCATGATTTGAATCTCCTAGCTGTGATAATGCACAAATGGTCAGAGACCAAGAGACTAATATTGACAGCCAGGTACATCCCAGGGAAAAAGATTATTGTGGCAGACACACTAAGCAGAACAGACCAAATAGTAGAGAGGGAATGGTCATCACAGCAGGGTGTAGCGAACAGGTTATTCAAGCTTTGGGAGGTACCCATGTTGGATCTGTTCACAACAACAAAAAATAATCATAAGTTGCCCCTGTATTGTTCCCCAGTTCCCAACAAAAGCCGTCTTGAAAGATGCCTGCCAGTACCCATGGGACAACCTGAACATATATGTCTTCTTCCCATTCAGCCAAATGTGGAGAGTCATCAACAGGTTGTTCATCTCCCAGGGACTGAGATGACACTGGTGGCACCAAAGTTGCCACAGAGTGGTATGCAGATCTCCACCTTCTAGTAGATATTCCAAGATATTTGCCCGCAATTCCCACAACTTGCTGAAACGAGCACAGCAGCCGGGCACAGGGAGCAGCAGCCTCCCCTCCCTCTAGCTTCACAGATGGAGGCTATCTGGCAACAGCTCGCTATCCAGCAACTGCTTGGAAAGAGAGGTTTTTCAAGAGAATTTGCAGCAGTTATTGCCAGTCCTCTTGAGCCATCCTCCCTCAACCCGTAACAGGGAAAGTGGAAGGACTTTCGACGTTGGTGTAGCAAGAGGGGTGTACATTCCCTGAAAGCAGCTGTGAAGGATGTGGCAGAATTCTTTTTGTTCCTGAAACATGGCCAACGTTTTTCCATGTCAGCAATTAAAGGCTATAGGTCTGCCCTCTCCAGGGTATTCAAATCAAGAGGCATTGATCTAGTTGTGTTATGGGAATTGTCAGACTTCAGACATGGTAAAAAATTTGAGAATTGTTGCCTACACTGAGACTTAAAACCACGATAATGGAACATCACCAAGTTCTGGCTTCACTTAGAAATGCCCTCTATGAACTGATCAAATTTGCATCAAACCAGGACTTAACCCTAAAATCTGTGTTCCTGTTGGCACTGGCATCAGCATCAGCAAAGAGGGTGGGAGAACTCCTCCATAAATGACCCAAGGTTTGATGGTTTTTCCATTACCTCCCTCAATGACTTCCAGTCCCCCACAGGCCAGCCTGCTGAAGGTTGTTTGTAATTATAGAACAACAAAAGAAGGAGATACTGAAGAACACCATCTCCTCCTAGTTGAGAGAGGTAATGGGGGTCAAGGCACATTATATTAGAAGAATAGGCTCGTCGGTAGTGTTAAAGAAAAACCATTCAGTAGGACAGGTCCTTTGTGCCGGGGTTTGGAAACGCCAGATGTCCTTCACCTTTTCTACCTAAAGGCCATAGCACAGAAGTCCTTAGATACACCTTTGGTCCAATAGTAATGGCACAAAAAGTCGTTTGAAGAAGTAGAACTCATAATCTAGAAGAGATTCTGTGCCATCTGGTTTTCATATCTAAAGTGAGTACTTTTCACAAACTGACCCCTTACAGGTCTAGGAATTCTGAGGAACATGGCACTTCACGTTTACAGGAGAGATCGCCTCCCACCTGTAGGTGAGGCTCCATATATGAACTGTAGACCAGTATTTGTGTCAGAGCAAATGCCATATTAAAAAGAAATTGTATTTTTCCTGACATACAAACCTAAACTTACCATCTTCTTACCACCCCTCAACAGAGTCGTCGTCAGTCATTGCTGAGGTGCAGTCATCACTGAATAGCAGTGGTACAGAGCTGCGACATCGCTGACTTCACTTCCTGGCCTTCTACTTGCCAAGAATCCTATTACATTCCTCTCGTACTGATTGGTACCTTAGGGTTTAAAAGGGTTTAACCTTACCTGTCAACATTTTCATTTCCTTGACCATATATTCACTTTCACATTAATGACGTATTACTGGCTGCTCTAAAAGCAAGAGCTCATGCCACCAATAATGGCTGTCTTAATCTATAACAAAAACAACACCCCTCATAGTCCGATCTCCCACTTCTGGAAGGCTGGTGCAGGGCTGGGCATGGACTGGTTCATACAATGGATGCTTGGAGGGCAGTTTGGGTCATCCTAGGTGGCTCCAGGTAGCATTAGGATTCTGTTTGTAAAAAGATGAGTCTAAAACAGACAAGCATAGCAATGTGCAAGGATTACTCCATATATGAAAGCGCAGGTTCGTATGTTAGGAAAATACAAATTTCTTATAAATTTGGTACGTATGCTGTAATACAAATCATGTAGTACAGCAAATTGTTTTACTGGGAAATTGTAAGGACAATAATGTAAGAAGAAACCAAGTACTTTATACATTATACATAAGCAATATTCAGATATGGCAAAATTTCATTGCAAGATATCCTGTATATGTTTTTGAGGTTAAAGTTAGATTTTTTTTTTTTTTTTTACAGAGTTTGTGTCTAGAGCTATACAATTTCTGTTTTCTGCAACATTCCTTAATTAAACAGGCTTTGGAATTGTCCAAAACAGCAAACAAAAATCCATATGCAAAGAAGAAATCGGTGAAAATAGTTTCTTTTCCAAACTTATGTTGGGAAGAAGGTAAGCTTGGATTGATTTACTTCAATATTTTCTGTTAAGAATTAGCAAATCAATAGATTTTCATGATTTATCTTATATCACATAATATGGTTCCGAATAGCAACTGCCTTATGTCCCACACACTTAACAGTCATAATGGTATTGAAATAAGGCTGGGGTTTTAGACAGACAGCAATATTGATTTGGTCTCTCGCTCGCGCCCCCCCCCCCCCCCCCCCCTGGAGACCTGGGTTTTCAGGAATAAATGTTCACTTCGTAACTTCTACTTTTTTGAGCAGCTAATCCTTTATGAATACTGCATTAATTTAAGCTTTTCTGTTTTATGGTAACTGCAGTCACATTTATGAATGTGGAATGTGATGAGTGTTACTGTGACAAGGACCAGGTCAGGGTGCAACTACCTGGCCACAACCCTTACTAATTCCACAGTCCATTTTGTGCTTAAAAGAAGATAAGCAATTTTTTGCCTAGGCTTCCTTCAGCAAAACGAGATTGCATACAGTGCTTGCCATTAAAGTATTTGAAATTGCCCTGATTATCTGCTTGAGTTGTGACATGTTGAGTGCTCTTAAAAACTTTCCTTTCATCCATCTGAATTTATATACTATATAGGCTTATTGATGTGGTAGTGTTTAACACTCGCCCCAGTTTTATACAGACACCTTTTATATAGGTGAGCGAGTCAGAGGCTTCTGACATGTCCAATTTTGCAGTTCTCTGGTATTATAGCAATATTTTACTAGAAATAGTGCTAAAGAAGACACATTTCACTGGGCGACACGGCTTCCTCGCCCAGAAATAGATTTTTCCTAAGTCAAAGTCCCTTTCATTACCTGTTAGTAAGAAACTGTAAAGTGGAAAATGAAATTATATAACTTCAGCACACAATGAAAAGTGGGAAGGAGGAATTACTTAGAAAAGTAGCAGGGCACTAACCAGTGGAAGATCCAAAACACTGTTCAAGAAAGAAAAAGACTTAAACCAGGTGGAAATTCTGGATTACTTTCTGGCCAAAAATTGAATTTTCATGCAGCCTTTTCCTTCCTTTCCTTGTCTGACTAGCTCAACCCCCCTCCTGCTCCATCATAATCGGGACTTTTTCCTCAGCAGGTATTAATGTAATTCCATCTTCCACCTCATTGACTAGACAGATTTGAAGATGTTTGAGTGTCTTTTCCTTTACCCTGCATCTCTTTCCTTTACTCTGCACCTGCTAATACGTATTTGTGTTTTCCGGATTCGCAGACTCACACTTGCGGATTTCTCTCAGGAACATTTCCCCGCATTATTTGCGGAAAATTCATGTATTTGCGGTATTTTTCTATGAGTAATATCTACAAATTCCTGGTTTTTTTTATCAATTTCATCATAAAATGCACTTTTTTTTGTGATAAAACTATTAAAAAACCAGATATGTACATATCAAGATTTTTAGAGGGTTTTTTTATAGGGGTTCCAACTATTCGCGGGGTTGAGGGGTCTGGTACACATCCCCCCGAATACGGGGGACCACTGTACTTTAAACCAAGCATTGGAGTTAGATTCTTGTCTAGACCTTGCCCTGCCATTTCAACACCATCTATAGTCAAACAGTCACTCCAAAGAAATGGCAAATTAATCTTTAGTGTTCCAAATGCATGAATAATGGGCTGTGGTTATGTCAAGTCTTATTTAAGGGGGCCGGCCGGCCGGCTAATGCCATTCTTTAAGGACAGGACTTTGATATTCATACCACTTAATAAGGTGACTTGGGACATCTCGAAACCACATGATTTTCGCCTCTGACCTTCGGTTTTGTGAAGCCAGGGCGATTTATCCCGAAAAAGGGATTTTGACGTAGGAAAAATCTATTTCTGGGCGAGGAAGCCGTGTCGCCCAGTGAAATACGTTCCTTTAGCGCTATTTCTAAGGTAAATTATTGCTAAAATACCAGAGAACTGCTAAATTGGACATGCCAGAATATTCTGACTCGCTCACCCTTTCTAAAAGGGTGTCGGTATGAATCTGGGGCGAGTGCAAAACACTACCACAGCAGCCTCTCCAATTAGCCTTTTCCACATCAAAACCCCTTAGAAAAGGGGAGCCGTGCTACGGCTCACTCCCTGCTACCGCGAAGGTAGCGTCAGGGTCAGCATACCTCCCTTAATATTTAATATTAAGACCTGGGATTACTACCATATATAGACCTGAGGTAGACCTCCAACCAAATGAGGAGTTTTTTTTCTAAAAGTTATTTTTGTGCTAGATATGAATTTTTCATTATGGTAAAAAAAATAAACCCCATAAATTAGGAAAACAAAATTTATAAAAAAAAAAAATTGGAAAAAAGGGCTTCATTTGAGTGTTCTATAATGTCTTTCTGAGTTATATACCAAATTCCAATGTTATATCTTTAAAACTAAGTGAGAAGATAGATTTTAAAGGTCAATAACTATAGTTTTGAGATACGGGCGTTCAAAGTTTTTCTTCGTATTTTTATAACGACAATGTTAATAAATAATGATTATTATGAATGTATATTTCTTTTTTGTGTATTAATAAACGAAAACTATTTTATGTATCCTAATTTAATCATAAATGATGATCCCTTTGCTCATATATCGTAGCCTGGGCCACTGCAATTCTCTCTCTCTCTCTCCTTCACTAACTCGGCTTATTATGGCAAATTTTCTTCTTCTGAATGTTAGCTAGATGTTTTCCGAAACAAACATAAACAAACATAAATGCAAGAGAATGTCAAGAGGTGAAATTCGAAGTTGTGCTCTCTTTTTACAAAGACAATGTTAATAAATCATGATTATTATGAATTTCATATTCCTTTTTGGGTATATTAATAAACCAAAACTATGTTATTTATCATAAATCAAGATCCCTTTGCTCAAAGATCGTAGCCTGGGGGACAGTGTGACGTGTGCTTCAGGCAAGACGGGGGCGTTTACTTACTACGCAACCCTCCCTCTCTCTCTTTACTAACTACGTTAATATCGCATATATTATGATATTCTGTAATCATATTAGAGCGAATTTTCTTCATCTTTATGGTAGCGAGATGTTTTCCTTGTCTTTTCCTCATTGGCATGATGAAATTCTTGCCGAAACATAGATGAACATATGTAAAAGCAAGCTAATGTCAGAGGTGAAATTCGAACATGTAGACTACTTGAAGTCTGTGGTCGCACTGAATCATGGTTCAACTTGATACTCCCCTCTGCGCCCCACGGAATCTCTACAGATGCCATTTCTCACAATTTCTTTGACAATAATTATCAAAATTTACGATAACAGAAGAAATATTGCATTTTCTTGTACGAATGAATGTTTTAGGTTTATTGAGTTATGTTTACTAATTACCCTGTAACTACGAAAGTAAGAGGAATTTTGACGAAATATGTCTTATACGTATTCTCAATTGCCATATGAAGCTCCATGAATTTTTTCATGACTTTGCATTTTTTGCCCTATACCCCCATATATAAGGGTTCTGGCCGGACCCATTAACCATTTAACAGTCACCTGGTTCATGGATAGTCAGTCTAACAATGTAGTTTCCAAGGAGTTCATTAATCTCCAGTTTATTAACCCCAACACTTACAGTAGTATATGTAAATTATTTATTAAAATGCTAATTTAATTATATTGTGCTCCTGTAGTAATGACTGCATGAAATTAAGAAACATTTAATTATGAAAAATACAATGTAGTACGTATTTATCATAAATCAAGCCATGCATACAAACTCATTAATCATAATTAGCCTTGAGTTTGTGAGATATGGATTTACAGCCCAATTCCCCACACACCTCCCATCTGGAAGAGTGAGGGGAAGGGATAGTATTGAAGGTTTCATTAATGGCCTTGTATAAATATTTTTTTAATGGAGTAAAAAATATTGCAATTTGGAAGAATGAGGGGAAGGGAGCAGAATATATACTGAAGATTATAATTACAGGAAGTCCCAGGTTAACGGTGGGGGTTTTGTTCATAGCTGAGTGCGAATAACTGAAAATCGTTGATAATTATGGGAAATATGGTGTTTACGATGTCACATGCGTCAATAAACCGCTTATCAAAGCTGATAAACCAGTTAATGGATGATAAACCGCTTACCCATGCCGGAAATCACTTACCGTCACCAAAAATCTGGTTAACAACAGCGTTAGCCAAGAACTGTATAAAATGGAACACCATTAAGTGACACCGCCAATGAGCAAGGACTGCATTAATGGCTTTGTATTTGTAAATATCTTTTTTAAAAAATGCCTCTGAAAAGAATAGAAGACTGACAGACAAGAAGCCCAATATCTATAGACTGCAGACAAGGAGCCATCTACAACCTCAGGAATCCAGGTAACTTGCATTAGTAAATGATGTAACAAACAACATGATCCAAATGGTACACGTGCCAATTACCCTGAAGCCTTAATGCTGGTACAGTACTAAAAAAAAGTGCAAAAGTAAAGAGGGATGAAATCATGAAAAGGATGAGGAATGAAAAGAATCCTGTAATATATGACCGACTGCAACAATTTGATAAACATTACAGATACTGCATCACAATTTTAGATAAGCATACTTCATAAAGAACTTCCTAGTAATCTTCAACAGTAGAGAGCAAGAGGTTATTCAAACCTTAAGAACATTGATATTGAGTAGTGCAAAAGCCTCCTAAAAATTAACAGTGCTCAATCTGGGACCAGCTGGAACAGACATTAAGAGATCTTAAAGTCTGATAATGAGAACTGGTAACGGTAAGGAAAAGAGAAGGCCAGGAAGATCCAAACTGCTGGAAGCGTAACTTAAGAATCCCTCCTGGTAGAGAAGCCTTAGGTGAGGTTTGAGGTCTTTAAGACAAACCCATCAACCGTCTTGAACAGTTTCCCCTTTAACATAGAGAACCCAAAAGACATGTAGAAACTATCACTTGAGCAAATCCAGAAGACAAGACCTGTCATAAGTCTTGAGGTAAAACTGAACTAGTCCCATTCCTAGGCTGTATCCACACGATTGAACTTTGTTCAATGTGACATTAGAAGCGGAGAAACAGTAGGCAAAGTTCTGTATAGGTTTTTTTGTATGATTATCAAAGTAACAAGGCTTTGCTCATTGCTAGTTAAAATTAGGGTTGGAGTTTGAGAAGTCATTGTCTGACATACAAAGTTACATTGCTCATCAATGTGAGTGGACTGTCATTTCTGTAATTCCCTACATTTAAACATGTCCAAGGTCCTTCCTGCTCTTTTGCAAGCACCCACAGCAATACATAATAGTACATAGGGCAATTTTATTTTTGCGTGTATAACGGTCCATACTCTCTTACTGACACACTTCTCTAAAGAGGCTGTGTGACTCCAAAGAGTCAGTCACTTCTTGGTTGGAGCCTAATGTAATGGATTAAATTCTATCAGCAGTGATGGAAAATTGTTTACCCATCTCTGTTGGAAAGTCTAAAAGAAAGAGTATTTTAGTGCCTTTAGTGTTATATCATGGAGTCATATGCTAGGTATCAAAGTTCTCCTGTAATTGGATGACTGGTGAGCTCTTATCAGCTTGTTTCAGGTGATCCTCAGTGTGGGCATTCTCATCAATGTCAACAAATTTATGCCTCTAAAGAACTATTGCAATTGTTTATCTTGGGATGAAGATGGACTCTCTTGTAGGGCTTTTCTGAGATAGATGGGTAGACAGTTTTTATTATCTAGGTCACATGGTCTTTTTTTAAAGAAATTAGTGAACATGACCCTTGTAAGAATGAGACTCATTCAATTTTACCTCAAGAACACTTGGGACAAGTCTCATCTTCCGATTTGACTTGTGTGGTACCTTTCATCTTTCATTCATTTGGGTTCTCTTGGTTGGTAGGGAGATGAGTCCAGACCGTTGATGGGTCTGCCTTTAGACCTCAATGTTATCAGATAAGTCGGGATCAGGTATGGAACTGGGAAACATCTAAATATCAGATGAATTAAAATATGAATACTACATATAGTGGACAGCGAGAGGCATGTAAACAACCAGAGCTTTTGGCAGTTTTGAAGGGTCTCATACAAGCGAAACATCTAGCAGTGACAAGCCTACTTCCTCTGTTTTACATAAGGTTCAAGGAGGCACAAAATTGAGAGGTTTGCTTCTCATTTCAACAGGGTCCAGAAACATCATTCTTCTGCCACAATTCATCCTAGGAAGGAACAAATATTATTGCAGACTAACTCATCAGGAAAGAGCAAGTTCTTCCATCAGAATGGTCTCTTCATCTGCAAGGCTGTCAGAAGTTGTGGAACCTTTGGGGACCCCTGAAGATCCATCCATTTTAGACTGCCATAATGCAAAACTCTCAGTTGATTGCTTCCCATGCCAGAATCCTCAGGGATGGGCAGTTGTTGCTTTTATACAATAGTGATCATATCTAGGCCTCCATGCTTTTTCTCAATTTGTAGTTTTGAGGAAATTACTGAACAATTTGCGAGTGGTGGCGACCACAAAGATGACATTGATAGCTCCTTGGAGGCCCCAAAGGGAAATTTTTACCAAGCTACCTTCTGCTTTTCAGGAAAGATCTTGGACAGTTTCATTTGAGAAGACTAAATCATCCAACTGCGTGGAGAGACTACTGTTTCTTATGAGCTAGAGGCTTTTTGAAACCATCAAGGGAATCGGTCCTTAACCCTCTTGTGCACTGGCCGAAAATGTAAGGGTGTAAGGAACACCACTCTTCCCCCAGGCTGAAAAGAATATGCGCATGGAAAAGTTTTTTGGTAAAATTCAGTACTTCCGAACTATAAATGATATACGTACTCTTCTGGTTAGTGTTATTTCCTAAAGCAATCAGAACATCTTTACGAGGCTTAGAAATAATAAAACTGATGTGAAGAACATGACATTTTTCAGAAAAAATCGTTGATATTTTTTGGAAATAATCATGAGAAATATACTAATTAGGTTTGGGGAGTTTATTTTATACCTAAATTGTATAGAAATGTTTGATCATTCACATGGAAGCAATAATTTTGCTATAAATGTGTTTGCTAATGAGCTTTGATTAAAAAATGCTAATTTTTTATTGAGTGCAATTTTCAGATTTTCCAACCTACTTATGTTGACGTTTTGTATCGTAGCTAAGTAAGCTAGCGGGGTTTGCATTTTCTTCTAAATTCATCATCTGTCAACACAATGGCGTCGACTGTGTTTTCTGTGATTGACGCTTTTTTTTTTCATGATTCTTTCCCGAAAATAAATTGCGTATGACACTCCCGCCGCGTCATCTGTGCATTTACGTAAAAAAATTATTGACATACTACACGTCATCATATCACGAGAGGGTTAAATCAAGGAGGCCCTCCACTGTTAGTATCTGCAATAGTCATCAGGTTATTGATCTTGGTGCTTGTCCAGAGGGATATCCAGTACCCATGCCACTTATCTTAAGGTTTGTGCAAAGAACGTTTTCATTCCAGCAATAAAGTGTATCCCTCTGTTGTTTTCAGTTCTGCAACACACTATCTTGGTTACTGTTCAACTTAAATTGGAAAGAAGCCTTACAATATCAAGCAGAAAGCCCCAAAATCTTCCCATCATTGTTTAGGATGGAATTTAAAGTCTAAAGTTTTTGACATGACCTCAGTTTGAGTCTTTAAATATAGTTTCCCTTTAGAACTCAACTTTAAAAGCACCTTTTCTTTTAGATCTTGCTACAGCAAAACATAGTGAGCTTCAAGCTTTTCTTGTAATGTGAACTTTGTTTGAGGGAACACCCCCCATTATTTTCTTGTAATGTTAGTTTTATTTTCTTCCTTGGGTTGGGGCAGAAAACTGTCAAAAGCAAGAGCACTTCCCAGATTTGTGACTGTGCCTGATTTAACTGCTTTAGTAGGCAACGAAGAGGAAGCTTTCTTGCGTTCAGTTAAGAGCTCTAAGGATTTACCTGGTCCGTAGTAAATCTTTAAGAGGAGGAGTCGAGAATTTATTCTGTGGTGTAAGGAGGCCAAAGACCTTGTGTTCGACCATACCCTGGAATGCCTCCCTGGTCGTTAAAGAGCGAGGGGAGGGATCCAAGCCTTCTCGTCCGATTGGATCGGGGTGTGCACCGCAGGATCAATGGTCAGACCTCTGGGCCGAGTACTAAGAGAGAGGCAAGCGTATCTCTTCGTACCAGCATTGTAAGAACTTTTTCCTTTACATGAGCAAATGTAAAGTAATGGGTTTGTCTCATGTTGGCATCCACTTCTCCCCCTTGTTGGAGAAAGTGGTGGATATTTACTCCTATCTCTAGTTAAAGAGATAGGATGGAGCTCTGTTGAATAGCTTACCTGCATCTGACTCCTTCCCAGCAAGGTAACGACCGTATCCCTCTGCCCACAGGTAGAGGTAGAAAAAGATGGTGAAGAGAAGCCAGTCACTCTCTCATTCACGCATTCATTCTCCCAGTCATACCAGGAATCGATGCTGTTCTGCCTGCTCGGGTGCTGGGTAAGCTTACACATCGTGTTGAGCAGACCACACGGTCCCAAGGCAAAAGTATCCAAGGACTTGTGGGCAATATCCCGAAGGTAGAAGGACGTGAAGGTGGTCTGGTTGGCCCAGACACCTGCCTTCAGGACCTGCGCCACGGAGAAGTTCTTACGGAACGCTAAGGAGGGTCCGATACCTCTGACTTCGTGGGCTCTCGGACGGAGCGTACGGATGTCGTCGCTACCATCAGCTTCGTACGCTCTCCTGATCACCCTCACGCAGCCAGAAAGAAAGCGTGTTCTTGGAGACTTCTTTCTTGGTGACCCCAGTGCTAACGAAGAGCGTCGACACTCAGGCCTGAGATGTCGAGTTCTCTTCAGATAGCGCCGTAGCGCCCTCACAGGACAAAGCAGCATCTCATCCGCATCGTTATCGGTGAAGTCCAGGAGGGAGGGGATCGTGAAAGACTCGAACCTGTCGTCAGGGATCGACGGATTCTTTGGGTCTTAGCTACGAAGTTCGGGACGAATCGAGCGTCACAGATCCCCAGCCTCTGGTATGTTTAACATCATGAAGAAAGGCCATGTAGTTCCCCTACTCTCTTCGCCGATGCCAGGGCCAGCAAGAAGAGGGTCTTGAGGGTCAGATCCCTGTCTGACGACTCTCGGAGTGGCTCGAAGGGTCTTCGAGTCAAACTCCTAAGTACGAGAGTCACATCCCACGCAGGGGGCCTGAGTTTCCCTGGGTGGGCAAGACCTTTCGAAGCTCCTCATTAGCAAGATATCTCGAACGAATTCGAGATGTCCAGTCCCCTCAGTTTTAGGACGAGAGCCAGGGCGGCTCTATATCCCTTAACTGTGGGTACTGAGAGGAGCTTCTCTCGGCGAAGAAACACGAGGAAATCCGCTACCTGCTGAAGAGTGGCTCTGAGAGGAGACAGACCCTGTCTACGACACCAACCACAGAAGACGGCCCACTTCCCCATGGTACACAGCTGCAGAGGACTGTCTGACGTGTCAGCCATCTCTGTTGCTGCGCTACGAGAAAAGCCTCTCGTTCGCAAGAGATGGTGGATAACAGCCAGCCGTGAAGTTGAAGGGACTGGGACTGCGTGGTGGTACCGTTCTACGTGTGGCTGGGCTAGGAGGTTGTGCCAGGTGGGTAGTTCTCTCGGTGCGTCCGCAAGAAGAGCCAGCAGGTCCAGGATACCAAACGGCTTGAGGTCGTTTGGGAGCCACCAGGATCATCTGAGATTGGGAGTGACCAGCGCTCGACTGATCACTTCCGAATCAGACAGAAGGGAGGAAAGGCGTAAGCGAAGAGGTTGTCCCAGGGGTGTTGCGGAGAGCGTCCTCTGCAGCAGCTGCCCATGGGCCGTCCGGCACAGCTGAAAAGAAAACCTGAAGTTTTCTGTTGTGCCGGGTGGCGAAACAGGTCTACGACGGTCGCCCCCCACAGGTTGAAGAGCCTTTCCGCCACATCTTGGTGTAGAGACCATTCGGTCCTTATCACCTGATCCCGACGGCTGAGCTGTCTGCTCTACATTCCTCTTGCCTGGAATGTAGCGTGCTGACAGCTCTATCGAGTGAGCCGTGGCCCACTCGTGCACCTGCACTGTCAACTGATGGAGCGGAAGAGGACACTAGAGCCCCCCCCTGCTTGTTGACATATGCCACTACGTGGTGTTGTCGCACATCAACACCACTGAGTGTCCCACCAAGCGGTCCCCGAAACTCTTGGAGAGCGTTGACGCCGCCTTGAGTTCCAGGACAATTGATGTGAAGGTGCTTTTCGTGATTGGGTCCCACACACCTGCAGTCAGCAAACTCCTCCAGGTGTGCGCCCCATCCCTCGGTCGATGCGTCTGAGAACAGAAGCATCTCCGTGGGGGGGGAGTGCGTATAGGCACTTCCTCTTAAGAGGTTCTTGTCGTCGAGCCACCAGGCTAGGTCCTGCCTCACCTTGTCCGTGATAGCACGGGAAAGTAAGGAGGGATCCCTGGCCTGGGACCACTCTCCCTTAGCCTCCACTGGAGACCGACCGGATGAAGACGCCCGTGAGGGACTAACTTCTCGAGTGACGGACAGATGGCCGATCACGACTTGCCATTGCTGTGCTGCCTGTTCCTGCCGCGACAGGAACCGGCCGGCTGCCTCCCTGAATTTGCTGATACGCAAGTCTGCGGGAAAGACTTTGCCCTGCTACCGTATCTATCAGCATACCCAGGTACTTCATCTTCTGCTTGGGTTCGAGATCAGGACTTCTCGTAGTAGTTTATCACGATCCCCAGATCGCGACAAAACTTGAGGAGTCGATCTGTCCTGTAGCAACTGCGAGCGGCGAGCTCGCCAGGACCAGCCAATCGTCGAGATACCTCAGAAGACGATCCCGTTCGAATGGGCCCAAGCCGACACCAGAGTGAACACTCGCGTGAACACCTGTGGGGCGGTTGAGAGACCGAAACAAGTGCCCTGAATTGGTACACCGTCCCGTCGAAGATGAAGCGGAGGAGGTACTTCTGGAGGACTGATGGATGGGTATTTGAAAATACGCGTCCTTCCTTAGGTCCACTGAAAGCATGAAATCGTTCCCCCTGATCGAGTCGAGCACTGAGCGTGCCGACTCCATCGTGAACCGCGTCGTCGTGCGAACGAAGCGGTTCAGGGGAGAGAGGTCTATCACCGGGCGCCAGCCCCCCGATGCCTTCACTAGGAAGAGGCGGCTGTAAAAGCCCGGTGACTGGTCCTCCAACGATTTCTACAGCTCGTTTCGCCAGCATGGTCCTTGATCTCCTGTCGAAGGAGCGTTGTCCTTTGCTGATCCCCGGACATAGGTCTGTAGATGGACCGGTTTGGAGATGAGGGGGGCCGAGACTCGAAGGGTAGTTAGATATCCCTCCCGAAGGACGTCTACTATCCAGTTCTCGGCGCCGTAGCGCTGCCAAGTCGCCCAACCCAATGGCTCGCCAGGCACCCCCCCCACTTCCGGCAGCAGGTGAGGGGAACGCCGTCCCTAGCGTTTCCCTCCTCGTTTCGACTTCTTTCCAGCACCTCCTCGGGGAAAGGAGGGCTGGGAGGGAGGGCTGGTTGCGGCTCCTCTCGCAGAAGTCGAAACAACTGGAGTCTTCACACGGGGTTTGGACTGGCTGCAAACCGTCTTCGCGCCGGTTGGACTAAGCGCTAGCCAAGCTCTTTGGTTTGGCCGCAGTTACTCGAGATTGCCCAGAAACCTTCGAGACTGCCTGGTGGACTAAGCGGTCACTCTCGTCAGTGCGCCGCCGTTCCACCGCAGCGTCCACCATCTCTCCAGGAAAGAGAGCTGGGGAACTCCTAAGAGGTCCATTTCGTAGCCCGAGTGCCGCCTCACGCCCAGCCCCCTTGGTCACTCGGGTAAGGACTGCGTCCCTACGTCGAAGAACCAAGTTGCCCACAGGTTAGCAGTCTGATGGGCGAGGTAAGAGATTGCTCTTCCTCCAGACTGGCACAGTCTCCTAAAAGAAGCGTCGTCTTCGAGAGCAGAACTCACCCGGAGCCGGCCGCTACTTTGGATATTGTGAGGGACCACAAATCCAACCAGGAAACTGCCTGGAATGCTGCCATAGCGGTAGATTCCAGGCAAAGTGCCTCCTGCTGCGAGAACCATAGGTTCTCCGACAGGAGCTGCTGCAGGACACACCTGGAGTCAGCCTCGCTAACTAGGGTTAACCTGTTTCGGCAGTATCGGGTCTTCCGATGGCACGTTAGAATCGCCTCTGCCGCTGTAGAGGAGGAGGAAGCAGCTTAGAGGACCGTCCGGATTTTAGCGAGTCCTCCCGTCCTGAGACGAGATTCTCCACCCTGATCCAGGACTGAGTCCGCAAGCTCTGATCGTGGCAACCCCATCGTCAGTTTGGGCTCCCTCTTGGGACCCCAAAATGACTCGAGCCGGGACGTGGGGCTCTGCTGGTGGTAGCGGCGATCCTTCCGCGAGGTCATTATGCAGACGCATCAGCTTAATGACCTCTGCGAAGTTCCTCTGTATCTCGGGCGTCACAGCGGTCTTGTGGAGTAGGACCGTCCAGTCCCTCCAGCAAGAGCATATCCCTCGATACTCCTCTTCAGAAGGAGGAACAGCGACAGACCCCTGACGGTCGCCTCCAACTACTTGCGCGTACGTCCTGGTCGGTCCTAAGACCGTGCCTGAGCCCGTACGGCGTCATAGCCGGGTCACGAGCGGCGCACCTCTCGTGATCGCTCCTTGGTACCTGCTCCTCCTCCCGGTATAGCCCGAGGAGGTTGAAGGTACGGGAGAGGCAGACCTGACGCTCCCCCCTCGCTCGCTGGCAGACCAGCGTGCGTGGAGGGCTGCTGCTGATCGTCAACCCGCGGTGACGGTCGAGCAGTAGGCCTAGCGTCGCGCTCGCCTGGGGCGATTGGCTCGGCTGAGAACGTCGAGACCGATCTCTAGCGTCAGGCGAGCTGCCGCTGGTCACCGTCTCCGCCCGGTCCCATCGGGAGCGGCGGGACGGGTGACCTGCTAGGCTTCCTTTCGCGTCGAGGACCGGCCAGCGTCCTCTCGGCGCGTCAAAACCGCTGGTACCAGCCGTGGCTGGTACCGGCGGCCGTGGGGACTCCTTCCTCGCCTCACCCGTGGCCGGTCAGCGACCGTCACGTCAGCCGAGCAGCCAGTTGGTCGCTGCGAGAGCGTCCACTGGCCTGGCGAGAGTCGTGTGCACGACTCTCGCCAGTCTTCTGCTCCGCGCCGCTGTCTTGACGGCGAGCGAGCTCGGACGTCAAAACTTTGGCTGGACGGTCCTCTTTGGAAGAGCGTCCACTCGGTGCTTCTCGCGAACGAGAAGCGGCCGAGACGGAACCTGGTGTTTAGCGGCAGAACCGCTTAGCACCAGGTGAGGACGCACCAGCGAGGCTGATGCACCTCTGGTCCCGTCGACTTCTTCTTTGCAGAAGAAGCGACGGGCCCTGTACCCGAAGGAACAGGAGGACCAGCAGAAGAGCTCCCCAACGCGCCTGAGCGAGCCGGGCCCTTAGAAGATCCCGAAGGAGTCTTCTTAGGGGGGGAGGAGGCAGCCTTCTTCTTCTTCGGCTGTTTAGCCTTAGAAGTCGAAGGGGAAGGAGAGGCAGCAGACGACGAAGAAGACGATGAAGACGACGACGACACCTTCTTCTCTTCCTCTTCTTCTTCGCCAGGCTCCGCAGGACAGACGTCAGGTCTTCCATCCAGGAGGGAGCCGGGGCAGTTGCCGAAGCAACAGGGCCCGACTGCACCTGTCCGGAAAGACCTGAGACTGTTACAGCAACACCAGCAGCAGGAACAACAGGAACAGGTCCGGGAACAGCAGGAACGGCAGGAACATCTGAAATGGAATGTGCAGGCCTATCTGAAAAGGAAAGAGTAGCTGGAACGGCAACAGGTACGGCAGGCACGGCCGGTACCACGGGAGAGCCAGGCGTCCTGTCGACAGTCACCGTCAATCCGTGGCACTGGCGGCAGGTCCAGGGGGGTACTTCTTAGGCAGCGGAAGTTCCGGGGTCGGCAAAGGAAAAAATCCAGGTGGTGGTGGCATCGTCCTCTTTTGGAACGGCGGCAATGGGTTTTTGTAGCTGCCACCGTGGGTGTCACCGACATTATATGGGGCGTATATACCAGATGTGGTGGCATCTCATACGCTGGTGTCGTTAATGTGTAGTAGTGGTGGTCACCGCACCATGAGTGGGGGGGGGGGGGGGGGGGGGGCCACCGAAGACCCCGCCAAAACCAACCCCCCCCCCCGCCAACCCCCCCCGCTGAAGCAACCCCTGGATGCTGGGCACTCCCTGCAGTCCCAGCGACTCCCACACCTGTCCCAAGTCGTCCTTCGCTGATGGCACACCTGCGGAAGCAACAGTCGGGTTAATTGGAGGGGCTTCCCCGCGCCTGGGGGGCGAAACAAACACCCCCCCCAGAGCGGACGGAAGATCCCGAGTACAGCTGTATACGTCCGGGTGGAGCGGGCGCCCTCCTCCACACTCGACGGATCGAGAGAGGAAAAGGACTCCGCTACCCCCCCCCGCAGGGGGAAGGCGCGAAACGTGGGGGCTGGCCGGGAGGCAGGAAAAGAGGACGAAGTGTCCGTCACCAAAGGAGTCACTGGACTTTCCGATGACTTCTTGGCCGGCCTAAGTCCTCTTCCTTGCCCTCGTACAGCACCCACTGCGCCTCGGACCAATTCATACAAACCACACATGGTTCGTTGCGGGAGCACTCTCGCCCCCGACAACGAGTACAAACCTCGTGGGGGTCCACCTCAACGAATGACCTGAACCCTCCACATTTACGCCCCTCCAGCCCGGGACACACTCTACGGGCGACTGGAGGGCGCGGTGATATTTCCATTTCTTCCAATTCACTCATTGCAAGAATAATAGAATTGAGAAAAGTACTTACAATCACTCCTGATATACAGAAGAGAAACAAATACTCAAAGTTGAAGCAAACGACAAAGCGGGGCAGAGCGATGGCGAACACGTCCTTCCCACACACGGCCGAAAGCAAAAGTGATTTGTTTACCTCCCAGTCGCGCGGCGCGCGACGATCGGACAAGCAGTTAACTACCGTTCTACCCTTGTTCGAAGCTTACGACCGTTCCAGCTGCCGCTAGCTAACTTCCTATTGTTAAAGGACCGAGGGTTTGTATTACGTATCGGAACAAGTTAGTTTTATTTTCTTCCTTGGGTTGGGGCAGAAAACTGTCAAAAGCAAGAGCACTTCCCAGATTTGTGACTGTGCCTGATTTAACTGCTTTAGTAGGCAACGAAGAGGAAGCTTTCTTGCGTTCAGTTAAGAGCTCTAAGGATTTACCTGGTCCGTAGTAAATCTTTAAGAGGAGGAGTCGAGAATTTATTCTGTGGTGTAAGGAGGCCAAAGACCTTGTGTTCAAAAATGTATCAGTTAACACAAGTTGAATCCTGCCTTAAGCATAACTTGACCTGCTCTAATGAAATTTTTTTTTTATCTTAGTGATGGTGTATCCCAACATCTTGCAAATAAGGAAGATGTTTCAATTTTATGAGAATTCTAAAACTTATGAAGGCTTTCGACTCCTTCCCTGTAACAATCCTCCAAAGTCCCGCTACAAGAACCCTTGCACTCTGTTATGGATCCATCTGGTGACAGTTCATACCTAGAAGGATCATGCTACAGCTGTGTTTATAGTGCCTTTTCCCCCCACCCGCCCCCCCCCCCCCCCCCCCCCTAAAACCCCCCCCCCCCCCCCCCCCCCCCCCCCCCACCCCCCCCCCCCCCCCCCCCCCCCCCCCCCCCCTACATCCAACCTTTTAAAATGCTCTTAGTTTGCTTGAGTTAGTGGATGTTTCCCTGGATGCACTAACCCATGCAGTCTACCCTTATCTTAGTGGGTGGTTAGGAAAAAATCTGGCAAATATTCCAACACCTCCAAGTGGGAAACAAGCGATTATGAAATCCTTCCAGATATGCCAAGCATTTTTATTTTGTATTTTTGTAGTATAGTTTTTTATGTTGCACGGAGCTAGTCGTTATTCAGCAACGGGGCCAACGGCTTTACGCGACTTCCGAACCACGTCGAGAGTGAGCTTCTATCACCAGAAATACACATCTCTCACACCTCAATGGAATGCCCGAGAATCGAACTCGCGGCCACCAAGTGGCAGGCCAAGACCAAGCCAACCCTGCCACTAAGGCCTTTATTTCTTTTACTTAAATACTGATCACACCTTCAACACTGTTTAAGATGTAAAGTAACTTCAACAGTAGGTACGTATACTTTTTATAGTTCCTCAAGGTCCTAGTTTGCTCTCCCTACCGGATGCTGGTTCACAATGACAAATGACCAAGGGTGTATCTTTGTTTAAGGGTTAGTCACCACCAACCAGGATTCTTGGGCCACTTTATCTTCAGGAATTTCATAACAATTGGTGCAGCAAGAATTGGCAACTAGACATATTTGGAATGATGACTCACTGAGCTTATTGAGGCTTTTAATAATTTGTGCATAGGTGTAGATAACTGAATTGTGCCATTTTGATTGAAAGTGCTAAAAATAATTTTTTATTCTCATACATTGAAATATTGCTGATTATTACGTGTGCCTTCTGCCTTCCCTAAGAGTTGCATTTCATTGAGCATAACAGTCCACAAAACTATAGTTCCTGAAACTTGAACCCTGAATGCAGTACACAAACATGTAACCTTCCCAGAACTCATTCAAGTTTCTGGTTTAGCTTAATTTTGGAGTTTTTTTTTCCATTCCTTTTCATAGTTAAGATAATCTTAAACTCCCACAATTTACCCTTCCAGCATTTTCCGCTCAGGAACATTGAAACAAAGTAATTTTTTTATCAAGCTTTAGTGTAAATGAATTACCATACAAAATAATGACACTTATAATTACTTTTACTTTAGCTGAATTTATTACAAGAGATTCAGAACATGTTCCACAAAATCCATTTTTCATACAACAGGTAAATAATATTTCAGTTACCGTTACAACTGAAAACATAACCACAGTTTAGAATTACAAAATATAAAGAGCTAATATTATACAGAACTTACCATTAATTTTTTGTGCTAAATTAATTCACAATAGAAAAATCCCACCACCTGGATGTAACATTACATTATCATAATGCACAGGATCTGCTCACACAACTACTCTCTGGGTCCGCAAAGGCTGAGGTAGTCTCATACGATTCACTAGGTCTGGGAATGTATCCAAGGAGAACTGTGATCCTTTCATAGCCTTTCCAACTTCTTGGACCAATTCAGCTACATCAGGACACACATCATGTCCAACCACTTTTACCTCTTCAATGAGACCATGGTAAGCCTGAAAAAGAAGTCATGACAATTAATGAAAAATTTTCATAGAAGACAGAATAGTTAAAATACACTAAAATTAAGCATAACAAGAAACAATGCAAATTAGTCCATACATATAACCATTGAGACAAGTACTAGAAAACCCTTTCAAGTATATTCTGAATTACAGTGAAGCAAACAGATCTCTACAGTTGTAAATATTCTGTATATCTCTTATTCAGTTTCACAATTTGTACACCACAAAAATTAACCAAACTGTTCTTGAAATAATGAAGGTTTGACATTTTCCCAGGTTAGTGGTTGGGAGTGGAAATGAAAATGGTCAAAATAAATTGCTGTGGGATAAAAGTAATTCTGTTTAGTGGTGATTCTAATCAGCTGGCATGCTCCATATAGTCTAGGCAGAATGGGAAGACTTGGATGCCCAGTATGAAGTATAGGAACATTTTGAAGCAGCATGGAGAGAACTAAGGCAAAGAACCTCCTTGTGAGTGGGACTGGAGGGGGGAGAGACTGCTTTGAAAGACTCTGATCACAGGATGAAAGTTAAGCATACCTTCACTTTCCACTCCACCATTTGCTTTAACCCTTAGAGCGGCTGTCACCCCTGAGCGACCATAGACAATTTTAGAAGAGCGAACGTTGACACTGGTTTACCACCATAGAAAAATGTTTACCCTTAAAATTCACAGTCCATTTTCTTTGATTTACAATCATAGAAAACCTGATGGCAATATCTAGCGCCGTCTATTGGTGGCGTCCCGAAACATGACAATAACAAAAGACCTTGATGCTTACGCCCAGCTTGGCAAGAGATGTTTTGTTTTGTTCATTTATTTGCTATAAATTGGTATGTTTTTACGTATTAATGCATTTTTTGTGTTATACGTAGTTTTAAAAGAATGAAGCATACAAATTCCCTGCCCTATTGATCATTAATCATTTAAGAGTTTGAGTGTTTATAGCTGACATTTTTTCTTCTGTTACTCACTGTCAACAAAGGACATTTTTTTTTCTTATTCATTTTTCAATGTATGTATAGAGTTAGTATAAATACTACTAGGGTACCTATATTTTGAAACAACTACTTTACTGCACAATGTTCAAAAAATAAAAACAAAAATTGTTCAATTTACATGGTTTACCAAAAATTTTCTACAAATGACATCAAACCTCAGAAGTTTAGTAAAAAAAAAAATTATCTTTTTTTATACGTACAAGACAATTATCATTGTGTACTCATCACCTTGAAAAGAAAGTCATGGTAAATTCCAAAGTATACCAGTGTTATATTCCTGCAGTACTAGAGGACCTGTCTTGGCAATTCATTCATTATATCAAATTTTGTTACAATATTTCAAGGGAGATGCAATGTTCCGTTCTTTGAGGAGTAATTGTAATTTATCCCAAGATGAATTATTTTTAATCACTATCACCTCCATCACAGGTACAGCTTTTTACCCATGTCTTTAAATTAATAAGATTTCAAAACATAACTATGAGGACCCAGGGCGAGTATCAGAAACAAACTGATGAGATACAAATACTATAGTGCTTCTAGATTGGATTATTGCAATAAAAAGTAATTAATTTTCCCTTCATATCAGCACAATATGGAAGTGTTGGCCCCCAATTATCAAACTATCATATCAACCTTACCAAACTGAAATGTAGTCTTAATAAATGTCCCCTTTAAATTTTATCTTTGTTACCCCTTTAGTAAATCAGTGTATGTATATAAACTTCAATAATTATGTATTTCAGTATTAAATTACTTATCTTTTATGTATTTAGAAAAGTCTTTGTGCAATACCATATACTGTATATCCTCTGGCCTAAGCTTACAATATAAAGTTCTCTAACTCATATTTCCTGTATAATTATGCTTGGCAAGAAATTCTACTATTCAGTGGGCTGTAAGTCTTAGTACTCAATCACCTACAATACCACTATCTTCATTCACACTATTTTATATTTAATTTAAAGTGTACTGTGAGTTAGCATTTAATTTACAGTTCATAAAGTCTATCTGTCATCTAACCAGACAGCAAAGAACTCAAGCACTAACAGAAAATTTCTAAAACTTTTTGTCAGCAAAAGAAAAAAAATGTAATTGGATTCACATACCTGTATTGAAACATTTACAGTTGTATCATGTGCAATGCATTCAGGGAGTGTGACTGGGCGTGTTATGGTAAACCTTGGTGTCTTTTCATGTAACCAGGATTTTGATGACAGTTCTTCTTGCAATGCCTGGAGACCTGAAAGTGAATAAATGAAATTAGATAGTGTGTGCTGTCCTTGAATATTCCACTCACTTTTAAAAAATTTTTTTACTGGAACAAAAATGTTTATTTTTTTTCCACTTTTATTTGTGTACAGTTCAACAGCGACACAACCTGCACAAATACACATTGGTATTGTAAATCAAATGAACTTTTAAAAATATGCACAGTAGTATGCAGAACATATCAACAATGACAATTTAACACTTTCAAAAAGGGCATGAAAACCATACATAAAACCAAGGAGGAGAGAGCAGAATACCATACCTACAGCCTAAATTAGGGAAGACTTAATTAGCAAATGTTTGAAGATGTGAACTTTATGTTCATAACCCCTATGTAGTGGGTCTCAACTCCAGTTTTACAAAGGGTCCTAAAAAACCTATACTGCACAAGTCATCCCTTCCAGAGATTGAGAAGTAAAAGTAACATGACCTGTCTTTTGTTAATACAGAAGTAGAAGTAAAATTACCAGTCTTTTGCTAATATAGAAGTAGAAGTAACATGACCTGTCTTTCGTTAATACAAAGATAATGTACACATTTAGAATTTAGGCCAATGGCCAAGTGCTGGCACAGATGAAATCATTCAGCACTGAAATGGAAATTGACAAAAGGTTTGAAAGGTGTAACAGGAGGAAAAGACTTGCACTATGAAACAATTTTTAGGAATAACATGAAAGTACGATGAAATGGAAAGTTAAGATGGAAGAAAGAGAATACAAACAGAGGTACAATAAAAGGAATAAAAGGGGTTGCAGCTAGGGGCCAAAGGGACAATTCAAAGAACCTCAAATACTAATGCCTGCAGTGCACCAGATGAGGTGCACTGACAGCACTACTTCCCTATGGGGGTTGGCTGTTTGGTCATAGGGATTGTCTGGAATTCTTTTTTAATATTTTGTTAAAAATTTGAAAAAAAAATATCTGCAAGGCCTACATCCACTTGTCTTAATAGTCTCCCTGCTTCACCAGTCTCTAAAGCCTCTTCACTATCACCAGTAAACACCAAATAGTCTAGATATCACCTATTCTTCATAGAATTTATGGCAACTTTTCTTAGCCAATAACATTCTACCCACTGAAGCTTGGGTCTACCGTGTCCATGGTCCTAAAATGACCATTCACCGTTTACTCATTAATTATTATTAGATAGTTAAACTTGTGGTTATCACAAATGCACCTCCAGATACCTTCAGGATAGATCCTGTGGTAGAAGCTTGTCTGGAAGTGTATAAATGGGTAATTATTTTTTCTTCACACATTTCCCCAACATTGTGGATTTTCCACTATCTTGCTTCAACTCTCTTAAGATCAACCAACATCAGGAGGGCAACTCTCAAAGAAAGGTACCATAGATGGACACAGTAGACCAACCATACTTCCTTGTTCTCAGTTTTTTTTTCAGGTATTAAGATCCTGGTCCTCCACATTTAAATCATTCCATACTTTAAACAAACAGAGCTCTCATAATACATACTGTATCCAACTCACAACTTTCTATGGTGATATTTAATGAAAGTCCTATACTGTATCTCTCCGACTAAGCCAATAGCAAAAAAAAAAAAAATTGCGAACAAATTTTCTAACCAATTGTTATATAATTAAAAATTATCAAATTTCTATGACAAACTTTAACTTTGTTAATGCAATAAGTAATTTGTAGTAATGAAATATATGAAAAACTTTTCCATAAACCAATAATAACCTATCCCTGTCAAATAACCTGCACTCAAAATCTTAACTATGTTAACCAAACTTTGTCATTCAAGTACTACTGCACTGTTCACTACAACTGAATAAGTATGGGTTAAATGGCTTACACCCCATCATGTGTATATCTCTAGTCATTAAACCAACTTAACTACCAAAAGGCATAATTGGTTACTATATGCCAACATTTATAGCTTACCTGGGAACCAATCCTCACTTGGATTGATTAGTGTATAACCACTGGACCTTTGGTACAGCTGCTCAGGGGTTAATGATGCACTATCATTTGCAGAGTGAAGATAAGAACGGCCAATGCTTGTAAGAAGTTGGTCCACTGTAAGGTCAGTTTTCAGTTCACTGAGATTAATTACTGAAGCAGGAACACTAGCAGTTGCTTTGCTGTCTATAGTCTGAAAAGAGGTGAAAATTTAAAATTCAATAGAATCTGTATTGCATTCCACATGTTTATTTCGGAAAACAGTTTCCAGTTTTCAAAAATTTACTTAGGCACCTTCATGTAATATACCTGCTTTTATAAGCCTGGTATCTGAAACCACATAAGATTTACACCCAAGCCACCAAATTTGTCTTGACTGGATGAGTATTGTTACTACATGCAGAATCAGAGGAATTTATTTCTGGTGATAGAAACTCATTTCTGCTGTAGGTCCCGTTGCTGGGTAACAAATTGGTTTCTAGCCACGTAAAAATATCTAATCCTTGGGCCAGCCCTAGGAGAGCTGTCAATCAGCTCAGTGGTCTGGTTAAACTAAGATATACTCAACTTTACATACACAAAAGTCTTGCCTCATTCTTAATCAATTATCATTTCTGTGTAGAATGTTTTCAGGCACTGCTTCAAAAATGTTTACTGCCTGTCAATCCTTGCACACAAACACTGATGTACTGATTTAAACACCTGAGCCCCTAACACTTTTATATAAATTCAGGTTACGACTTGAGAATATATGGCCCGGATTTTCTCCCTAACTCAGGCAAAATAACTAATTCCTTATTTTTCTTCAGAGTTGCCCTAATGGGAAATTCTGAGTGATTAAGAACACAAAAAAATCAAAAGTGGGTCATAATTCATGTTTCTTCAATCATGTAACATTCAATGCTAAGAATTCAAGTTCATGTAAACAGTATCATACACTGCTTCTGTAAGAATTAATAGATGATGCAAGACTACCTTGTTGTGTTGTGATAGGACTACAGCATATTCTAGCATATTACAGCAACAGGATTTTCAGTGTGTTAGGTCAGTCACGCAACACTGCCAGAAAAATACATGATTACGTATATAAATGAATACTGAAATACCTGAAATACAGTATGTCTTTCTTCTGAGGGCTTTTTGCCCTCTTATATTATGTATAGCACACAGTTTTCTTTACTTATGGCATTTCACATAAATTTTATTGTACACTACAGTACTTAAAAATTAACTAAAACTAAAGGACAATACAAATTATGTCAATGTTGGGATTTACTAACTAGTATATGTATACATATATACATATATATCTTGTGCCAAAAAATAATTTACCTTATCTCCTTGCAGAGCTAATTTCAACTGCATTTTATCTGCCTTCACCAGAAGACTGCAGTGATGGTAAGCAGTTGTTCGACCCAACTTGGCTGCAGATCCAGAAACCTGAAAAATGAAAGTGATATATTGTTAAAGACTTAATCTGACATTCAGTACCCTCAAAAAACCTTAAAATACAATATATACGATGTACCTTCCATCTGAAAGCAACCCAGCAACTTTTAATATTTCATAGCTTGCTTAAAATATTCTATTCCATTAATAAAAATGATTTTGTACTATTCAATAGCAATAGATTCCTACAACACTGGTGAAACAGCTCTCTACTTTTGTATGAGGAACAATAACTATATGAAAAATTATAAAAACAAATTACTCCTTTGGGTTCCAAATGACGGGAAATCACTATCAGTATGAACCTGAAAGTCAAACAGTGTGTGTGTGTGTGTGTGTGTGTGTGTGTGTCTGTCTCTCTCTCTCTCTCTCTCTCTCTCTCTCTCCTCTCTCTCTCTCTCTCTCTCCTGATTAAGATCTTCACCTAAAAGTGGAAATGAAAAGTCAGTGAAACCTTATTCAACAAATTTTTACAAAAATAAGACTCAACGATAAACCCCTAGAAACATGTATTGAACCGAGGATTAATAAAAAGGAAAAAAAATCCACTCGTAAAAGAGGTTCTGTTCAACGCAATTGTAAACTAGTAAAGTTCATTATGGGAATAACAACTAAAGGACAATATTGTTTTAAATCAAAATTAGAGGAAATTCGAGTTATAATGTAGCGTGATTTATGTGAGGAAATCAAATTAAAGATACTACACACAAAAATGCTTTGCGCGAGAAATAAACAAAATCTTCAGCTTGTTCTCATTTACCTCAAAAAAAACATTAAATTTCAAGTGCCTAACTCAATCTAATTAATTACCTTACATGGCCTTAATGAAATGTGTAATACGGTAATACAAGCCAGAACAATTTGAAGCCCAACAAGAATTTAACATAGGTAGGTATGTACTTCAATTCTATTCCCAAACAGGAAATGTATTTTTTCGTAGAATTCAATATATCAAGGGAAACCAAGACGTTGAAAAAAATCCAAAGACGACTATTTTATGTAGTAACCTATATTAGCCACGCTCAGCAAAACCACAGAGAGAGGTCTGTTGAATGTGACGTCCTGAGGTGATGACATCGACCCTGGTGGTCCAACTCGAGCTCCCTTCCTGTACATACAACACTTGAACACAAGGTTTTTACGTGGTTCAATTGTTTTATTTTTGAACTGGACCATAAAACTTTATATGTCATGACGTAGCAAACCATGGATACATCTTGTGTCCTTTTATTTGACAAACTTACTATGGTAAGCAAATCTTAGCTTGGCAATAAGTTCACTGCAACAATTATACGACTTTTGTCTCCGAATGAATTTCGACTACAATATAGCCTAAAGTCTGCATTTTACATAGGAGTTGTGAGCAACAAGGTCAAGTGCAAAATAAAGAAAGACTGATTTAGCCTACACTGAATTTTAGTAGGTACTCATGTAAACTAGACATAGGGCCCCCATACACTGAACAATTGTATCGTTCACAAAAACATTGTGTATGGGCTTGTCTGAATGCAAAACTGGGTGGAGTTTTGTGGTCTGAACGATCTCAGCAGGAATCTGTCACGACCAGGATGCTAGCCTGCGACTCAAGTCTTGTCATAAACAGGTTGTTCAATGTATGCGTTTGTCTGCCGATAAAACGCTATTGTGCACATCTCTTCTAGAGATGGTGCTATGTCTTCCCAAGACAAAATCTTTGTTCAGACTGAAATTGGTGCAGAGATCGTTCATTCTGTCTGAATTGTGTGTGTGTGTGTGTGTGCCCATAACGACAATTGTTCAGTGTATGGAGCCCTTTACAGTCTAATATAGGCCAGCCTATGGCAAACCAACGCCCAGTGTAGCCTATGTCCAACAACTTATAGTGTAGCCTATGTCAAACTACTTCCAGTTCAGCCTTTAGTATAAGAGCTTTGGAAATAGCAACTTACCAGTCATATGTCATAGTAGGCAAGACTAATAATGGTAGCAGTAGCCAGTTAAGTCAAGCAGCATATAAAAAGTTACCAACGTGCAAAGAAAGAGCAAACACATCAAACAAGTCAACCTAACAAGGGTAAACTTACGTACTGCAAGTGCAGAGAAGCCTAGATGTGGTAAAGACCATTATTGCAATAATAGGGACAAGGGGCCTGTGTCAAGTAAGAACGTTGCAAGCATGATACCTTACTTTGTGACAGAACCTTCAGACAAGGTACCTACTCAAGAGTTACATTAACACAGACATAGAAGTTAAAGGTTCTTCACAACTTAAGTACATTATAGTGATGGGGAAATAAGCAAGTTACCAATGACTGTAGTCAAAGGTAAAGGACAAACTTTTCACTTTTCAGGCCTAGATTGGTTAAGGTGAATAAAATTAGACTGGCATGGTATTCTAAGGGTTACAGGAGAAATTCAATAACTAACCTAACCGAATCCTCATGACATTACTAAGTTTCACTCATATATACACATACAAATATTAAAAGACCATCTTTCTTCTTCTACAGGTAAAACTTGAGTACAGAGTAATGAAACACCATACAGTGCACAGTATATGCATTTTTCATGTTGCTGAAGTAGCCCCTTAAGAGATTTCAAGATTCCTACTGTGGTTCATGATGGAATATCATTAAGCAGATATTCAATAACTCCAGAGAGCTGATACTGCTGATGTATGTAACACTGCAATAGCATTGCTGTTATAAAACTAATTATTTCAGTTTTGGCAATAATTTTAGATGGTCAGTCATTCAAACACTTGCCTGTGCTGAAATTCGTAAACAGCTGTAGTTATTGACTGAATAAATGTGATTATTCATCAGAGCTGGTAATATTGTGTTTTTGTTATATAGTTGTTCCCCTCAAGTTACTGTACCATCAGGAGAGAGTTTTTCCATACAGGTTTGCCCAGCATCAGAACAAAATTACTCAAATTTTCTGACATACATTTTGAGTAAATGTAAATCATTACTACCCAAGGACAAAATAGTGATTCTGATGGTGGATGAAACTCGCTTAAAACCATATTTTCATTATAACGGCAGAAATATTGTCGGTTCAGCCTTTGACAGTAGTGAAGATGCAACATGTGCATTTTATGTTGAACACTAAGGTCTAAATTCAAATAAGTTATACATATTCCCACTAAAAGCATAAAAGCTGATGTTCTGCGCTGCGCACTGAAGAAAGTCATTTAAGCTTAGAAAAAATAGGTTTATCATTGGGAAAGCAATGCCCTATTTTGCCAGCACTCCACAACTGTCAATAGTGTATCCCCACCCTTTTTTTCGTGTATGTTCCAGTAAATTTGTTGAAATGTATCAGGAATAATTGACATGACCAGAAAGTTATGAATAAAATAATGAAGTTCCCTCCATTCTCCTTAGATGTAAATATTTTGGAAAACGAAATTCATTATGCACCATTCAGCCCTATGAAAAACTAAATGAGATGGATGTTAACTCTCTAAAAATTCATATAAACTATCATTAAAAGCGTTACCTCCCTCCACCTTTGAGAGACAAAATGTTCATTTAGTTTTACAAATATTCTATGAGGATTTTATTCAAGCTTTATTAACTCTTGGAAAAAAATCACTGTGCCTTTTTATTCAAGATTTGCAGAATGTCTAAAATTTTACATTTGGTGGACAAACATGAATGTAACGTTTTAAGTTCAAATGTTAAATAATAAGTATGCTACTTCAATAAGTAATGAAGGTTATAGTACAGAAAAACGCAGCAAAATTAATGATACCGGCTTCTACGAACGTTTTATTGAATAATTGTTGTTCCCAAGAAAATAGCTATATTGTAGCCAACAATAATTTTACTAAAAAAAGAAAGTAGAAAATTTAACAACCAAATAATGGCTAAGATATTATTCATGATTTTTTGTGGTGTATGTAAACCAATCACTGCAGTCTTGCCAATTTGACTATTTATGTATGAATGTTTTTTTTTTTTTTCTAATAACGATAAACATTTTGTTCTTTGGTATACACACTGCATTGCAAGTTGTAACTTAATAAACTGTTTTGGTTCAGTGTTTTAAAGTAATCTCATAATTTGTGTTTCGAGTAAGTATTATATGATGTAGTACACAAATTAGTGTAGACGCGAAAAATAAGAAAATTAATAACTGGCAAACCAAAATTGGTCGATTTTGGAGACGTTTTGTGTACCTTCAAACATCAAACAGGTCTTGTCTCTCGGTGCAAGTCGGTGGTCTCGCGGCCCCTCAGTCGCCTCTGCTACGATACTAGATATACAACGTGAATGGGTTCACTGGGGACGCGACTGGGTTCACTGAACTCGTCGTTTAGTATTCCTTTCAAATTTCAATCTACTGCATAAGTAAGGAACCGTATTGCCTCGAAACCAAGGCCCAATGACACAAGGCAATGACAGCATCTCATATACTTCACCTATCCCTCGTACCTATCGCTACCCGCTTATCATAACTACGCGTTAGCCTTGGATTTTGTTTAGCATCTGAAGGGAGAGCGGACGGGACAGGGGGGCCGGGGGTCGATGGAGGCGGAGCGTGGGGAGCAAATGCCCGGACAAAGAAGCAAGAACTACTGGTGGTCCCATGGCAACAAAGCTGGAACATTCTAACAGCAACCGACCAGTTCCCTGTGACGGTAAACTGAACCGATGCACGAATTTATGGCCTAACGTAACGATTCGACTTCAAAGGGTCGAGAAACGAACACCAGAAAACTATGCATATCATTGGCCGTAAACCAAACGGCTTTAAAGAACGCCAGAGAAAACTGCTAAAATGAGCGTTCCAACATCAGGGTCAAAGAGTACTATGTCCAGATGCTTACGTAATATAACACTATTATGCGTAGTACGTGAGGACGACAGAAAGTTAACAAGTGTACGGTATTTGGATCTGATAGTGCACTACGAATATGAACACTTAAAAAAAAATAACTTGGCTCGTCATCCATAAATATTGTAGCAGCAGTGAACTTAAGAGTATTTATTGATAATAAATTGTCGATGAAAACCATATATTGCATATTGTAAAAACCTGTAACTATCATATTAGAAACATTGCATTTATTGGAAAATATTTAAACGAGGATACTCTGAAAACAATTTTGTAACCAAATACTTCCGAGGCTGCTTGACTTCTGCAACGTTATTATATACTGCGGTCTCCCTAACTACCTAAAAAATATTGCAAGGGGTACAAAATCGAGCAGCCAGATTAATAAAAGGACTACGTTACCGTGACAGAGTAACCCCAGCACTAATTGAGCTACATTGGCTCTCTGTAAAAGCAAGGTCAGTATACAAAACACTTCTTACATTCTTTAAAGCACTAAAATATGGTGAACCAACATATCTGAGAAACTGCTTAAGTTTCTTTAGACTTGAAATGAATATTATGATCAGACATGCAAGTGAAGCATAAAGGCTATTTCTACTTGAACCTATAACAAATTGTAAGCCAGGTGAGAGAGCATTTGAGCATTGCGCACCAAGACTACACCAAAATACCGCCTGAAATGAAGATCATACAAGAAAAAATCAAATTTTAAAAAGAACTAAAGACTCTCCTATTCTACAGGAGCTAAGATACTGACGACAAAACACAACTTGAATCGAAAACGTACAAGGGCCCGCCAGAGAGGGAATCGTCCCTGTGTAGGGCTGTAGACGTAAGTGAACAATTGAAACTAAAAACTACTTCTAGTTACCAAAAAGAAATTCTAAGTCACTTCGTGTGTCACGGCAGTATATAATATATATATATATATATATATATATATATATATATATATATATATATACATATATTATATATATATATATATATATATATATATATATAATATATATAAGCTATCGTCAACAGGACTGTATTTTGGGTGAAATTCATCCAGGTTCCTATGAGTTCATTGTACCCATATGCAATTTATATCTAGTTAGACCTACCTTTCCAATTAGTATATTATTCCTGAAGCCAAAGAAGGTGAAATCTGTGATGACTAAACCTACCATATTGCCTAACACAATCTTCAACGTCGGATGGATAATGGTTAAAAAGCAGTACTTTTTCTTTAAGTTATTTAAAATATTTCATCCATCATTATTTATTGATGAGCATTCTTAATATTTCTAAGAAATATTAAGAAAATTAGTTTAAATTTGTTGCCAATTGTAAAAGTCAAAGCAACTGAAAAATGAGGCCTCAAGAGGACATTTTAAAATCCTGTTCTGCTGATCCACAACGGCAATTTTGTTCTAACAGGGAAGAGGAGGTTCTTTAGCTTTGGAGACTTACTAGCCTACCATACATTCAGTTAGGTACGACAGTTCACACAAACTTATTAGTCAATGCACTTTTGCATATAAAAGCGATGATATGTATATTAAAAGTTAACACTATCATTTACTTATTGCGTAGGGGGTAGTGCCGTCAGTGGACCTCATGCAGTGCACTGTAGGCATTACTTAAGGTTCTATGCAGCGTGCCTTCGGCCCCTAGCTGCAACGACTTTCGTTTCTTTTACTGTACCCTCTTTCATATTCGCTTTCTTGAACTTACTTTCCACCCTCTCCTAACACTTGATTCACAATGCAACTGCGAGGTTTTCCTCCTGTTACACTTTTCAAACCTTCTACTGTCAATTTCCATTTCAGCGCGCTGTATGACCTCATAATTCCCAGTGCTTCGTCTATGGCCTAAATTCTATATTCAGATCAGTTCATTTACTTAGAAATATGAAATCGCTGATCACAATGACAACTGCTTTGTCACAATTCCTGAGATGGATCCCTAAACTAGAGTGAAAAAGTTATACACAAATGTACACCCAATACTTCGTATGTTTATAGCAATACTGCCCAAGCAGCAAATATAAAATAATACCAGTCAGGTGCAAACCCAACAGGCATTAGCTTGAGGACAAGTTTAAAATTATACATACACATTTATGCAAAATTTTGGCTTAGTCAACATGCTGAAGTGGTAAGACCGCGCAGGCTTGTTAAGACTATTACAGCAAGAGAGAGAGAGAGAGAGAGAGAGAGAGAGAGAGAGTAACAGCAAGATCATTAGGGATTAACGGGGAAAAGCGTAAACAGACATATACAAGTAAATTCTGACGAGGAAAGAGCCCACAATACTGTAATTGTTCGTGAAATTGCTTACACTTACAACTGCTATTATTCAAAGTTTAATGTAAAGTCAAAATTCAAATGAACAGAGGTTTAAATAATTGGAAAATGGCATTAGCAATGGTACTGTTCTATATATAAAGGAGAACGACAGTTCTCCTTTATATATTTAGAGTACTACGTACTCTAAATACGTTACCTCACTGGAATGTGCTGGCAACCACTCAGCATGATCTGGCAGAGTTGTACAGTGAACGATGCCCATAGACTACATAGGTCCCCTGAGCCTCTCAAAATAACATGAACGATTTACTCTCCGTGCAAAGTAACCGTCTCGGATACTGACGTTAATTTTAGAGTTAGCCATATGAACTGAAATAGCACGAACTCAATGGTCTGATCAATCCGGTAACACTGGAAAGCTTCATAAAGGCTAACTGTCTTCTGGTATTTACACAACAGTTAAATCAAGGTCCGATAAAATGAGAAATAAATAAGTTCAAATAAGTTACCTCAAATAATTTATTTGTGATGAAAACAAAAACTGGTCGTTGTTTGTGTACAATCGCGGTGTACTAGTTTTCACCACGAGGTTACTTTCGTCGGACTAAATAAGGCATCGGTAATGTGAATGAAAAAAATAAGAATAAAAAGATGCCCAAACTTAACAGGGAAAAGAAAATTCTAAAAGCATACATTTCCTAGGTTATTAAAAAAAATGGGCAAATTTACAGCTTATCAAACAATACTCTCATATGATTGTATTCACTCAAGGTAGAAAGTACAAAATGAGGTTTGTTGTTGTTGTTTTTGATTAAGCTGACCTTGTGTCAGCACGGGCTCTTGCTCACAGAGCAGCCGGTAATATGAGATTTGCATAATGAAATCGGGTTTAGAAGGAAATTTTCAAATTGCACTGAAGCTAAAACCCGGAGCTGAAAGTACTTGATTAAAAAATTATCTTAAAAATTAATCAGTTGAGTATTATAAACATTTGCACAATATGTTAAGTTCCACGTTGGCCGAGTGGATTTCGCGCTCGGCTACCAATCCGGTGGTCCACAGTTCGATTCTCGGCTCGGCCAACCCGGAACCAGAGGCATTTATTTCTGGTGATAGAAATTAATTTCTCGATTCAATGTGGGTCGGATCCCACAATAAGCTGTAGGTCCTGCTGCTAGGTAACCAATTGGTTCCTAGTCACGTAAAAATATCTAATCCTTCGGGCCAGCCCTAGGAAAGCTGTTAATCAGCTCAGTGGCCTGGTAAAACTAAGATATACTTAACTTTTGCACAATATGCAATGTCAAGTTATATTTGTGTACAAAACAAATTCATGTGGTATCGTAATATTTTAATTCAAGATAAAAATAAATCTTGACTTTATATATATTCGTCTAACGACAGCAATAATAACCTCTCCCAGAATAAAGTCTACCCACAGCATAAAGTAAAAAATGGGACAGAATAATAAAATTCGTATAAGTTATTGTCAATATTTAAATAACTCTCTAAATCCTGTTGATTTCTAACTTAAACTCGTAATATCAAGAACTATCGATGCGGAAAAAATACAAATTATCAACTTACAAATACTGAACCTCCTAACTCCTAACCATAAAGAAAGAAAAAAAAAAATCTTACCACCTGCATTACACACTTTCATCTACAACCTTGGGAATACACTGGATGCCTTTCTCGAGGCCATAAGAAGCAACGTTGTAATAAACACTTACTTCCACGAAAAATCCTTTTTGACCAAGACCGTTTGAGATTTTAACATAACGTTCGTGGAACGACTTCACGAGGACGACGTAATTTATTTTAATAATATTACCTATGTATATTCATCGTAAAATACAGTCAATGATATCAGTATATTCATCGTAAATTATAGCCAATGATATCAAAAGCAAAATCATAAAAAATGCCGTCAGTTCTTCCCGAACAACAAGTACCTTTAATTATACACTTCAGTCAACGGAAACAAACGGTTGAAATTATCTACTAATTAAATGAGAAAATTTAACCCGAATTACTATGACTACCAATGTTAAGGATATAATCAATATGAATAAAATGAAGATCTAAAACTGTACATCTTATCGATGGCTCGTTTACCTATACATGAAAGTATATAGTAGAGTCAAGTCTGTGTGAAAATAATGTGTATGAAAGATGTCTGCACCTAAGCCACGAACATAAAAATGCCCTTACCTTGAACTGGTCTTCCACAACGATGTCATCTCTATCGTTGACAGCTGCCTGTATTCCAAAATCTTCTTCTAAGGCGCGGCAGATTACACTCAGATTATCTTTGCGATTATATCTGAAATAAAGAAAAACAGTTTCTATTACTTTAACAGTCAGTCAAATGAATACGTATTAGAAATTAATTACCGCCTCGTTTAATAATGATGTAACATTTGGCAAGTACCTAATGTTGTTAAAGTTACTTAACAAGAATCCGTCACGGTCAACTCTAGAACAGGCAGCGTCAGTTGTCAGTTAAAAATCTACGGTAAACTTCCAAATGGAATTGTTCCTAACTTGCATGCCATTATTTGCTATCTGTTCTTCACGCATTCCTTTACTGTTAACATTTGCCTGTCTTTCATTCCCTTGTCGGTGCCCTCGTTTTCTTCATAGTATTTCAGCCCTGCCAGTAATCTCGTAGCAATCCTTTACCGATTGCATGTGAGCATTCTTTTTGCAACATTTGTACCCTGGGTTTATTTCTTCATCGGTAAATTTCTATCCCCCATGTAATCTACACCCGTAACAATAACACAACCTCCTTATCAGCTACCTTTGTACATAATAAACTAAGGTCCGATCACATTAGTAGGTTGTGGCACAACTTGGTGAAGGTGAAAGCTGCACGCGAGAGAGAGAGAGAGAGAGAGAGAGAGAGAGAGAGAGAGAGAGAGAGAGAGAGAGCGGGGTGGGGTGTGGAGAGGAAGTCTGTCGGAGGTTACAGAGGGAGAGAGTGTATTTCATGCGCACGATCTGAGGAAGTCAAGACCTCCTTGACAACAAGCCAGAGCGATGGCGCACGTGACCTAAATAAATCACGTGCATTTAGAGAAACAAGGGAACACCTTATAGGTACCACCTTCCAGATTTTCGTGAAACAGAAAACTTCTAGGGGATTAAATTTCCTTAAAGACAACAAGACAGAAGGCAAACATGCTCCTAAAATGATTGATCATTTGTATCGCGGACGGAGAGAATAAGTCCAAGTGTAGTTCCTTCACAATGAGAAAATGAAATATGATAACCTGGCGGTTATGTTTTGTAAACTTGAGATAACTCGTCAAAGCTACCAAAACATAAATACAGAGATAGTTTATCTCCAGACCTTTGTACCCAATTCATAACTTATCATATTCAAAAATAGCCATTAACACTCGCAGCAGAATTCAACCCAATAACACACTACGAATATTTGCCCTTTCTGTTGAGTCCAAGGACGCACTACATGATTTCATAACTTTAGAAAAAAAAGACCCTCTCCTCACTTAATGACAATAAATGAGAGTATTAATTCTTAATTTCAAACATTAGCTATACTGTACGTATAAAGGTAAAGAGTGAAGCAAATATGCTCAGCCATCATTAAACAATCAAATTAAGTTTTGGATTTCTTCCTGCCTGTCCAATAAATCCAAACTGAAATTTCCTAAATCGGCGCTACCACTTTATGATAAAGAGAAACACTGACTTTATCTCCAAGGCTAACCATCTCAATATTATTTAACTCATTATTGATGTGCTAATACCAATTATGCAATATTTGTGCGAGAAATCTGCTTTATTCACTGATCTCCAAAAAGCATTTTGCAGAAAGTTGTTCCCAATGATTGGCAAAGAAGTGTGTTACTCGACAGTCTTAGTCACAGTGAGGAGCTTCATTTACATTCACCTTGCACTGTGAGAATGTTCTTTATTCATCCCTTCTCAGATCGCGAAGAAATAATTTGTAGACTTTATGACTAAGAATAAAATTGATAAAATGCATATTTGCCTCGTCTATAATACATAACTTCATTCATTGGATCACGACTATCATAAACAACTAAATTGCTACACGAGATCCATAATATGTCCTTACATGGCCGAATTCAAAAATTGAGACAACAGGAGTAGTGCATACTAAATTTCTACAACGGGCAATTTCCTAACAGGTACGATTCCGGTGTCCGCATCTTCGCATTTCTATACTGAGGTCGATGTAAGTTTTACGGCATTTCAATAGTTGTAATGATTACACACGACTCAAGACATGACTTAGTGTAACTTAAATATTTTCAAAAAAGCTTTTACCAGCAAATAAAATATACCAACTACCGACAAACTACATTCACTGAAATGAATTACAAAACGCAAAATTACAAAAGCGGGTTGACAGATAACCCATTTCAGCTATTACGGAAATCGATGAGTGCAGCATATTATGAATAAAGACTGATTTCTCACTGCCTTATTTAAGTCAACATAATAACTAATATATACATAACCTTGGCCTATTGCATTTATACCTTACTTTCTTTACCCAGTATTCTTCGCAAACCACAAATACTCAAAACAGAGGTAAAGTCTTATTCAATGGTCTCGTAAAACGCATCATTGATCAAAAATTCCGAACACTAAATAATCACAATTCCTCGAGCCAAGTTCAACAGGTCTCCTCCTTGTTTAACTTCAATAAATCCTGCTATAACTTTTCTTTTTATCACAGTACAAAAAAAATCTTTGCTTTAAAATAGTCTGCGACATATTGCCACCCTATATGTTCTCAGCAAATTGTTAACCTAAACACCATGTCAAACCTAACTTAAGAGAGCTTTTAAAACTTACTAGTACAATACAGCATTAAAGGAAGTATACATAAATGAGAGCGAAAAACTAGACTGATAGCGTAACCTACTTTAGACAATTACAAGTGTTCATAAGACCGTGCAGGTGTGCACGAGCGCTTCACAGAGTCCTTATAAAAAAAAAAAAAATAAGTTTCATTTGCAACGTGATGCCCGGTGACCACCATCCTTGTCTGTCTCACCTTGTCGGGGGGAGCACAAAGGCTTGGTTCCTCGTGCGATCCAGTACCGGGTTCCCATAAACGAGGTTTCCACTCTCACGTGTACGGGCCCCTACAACACACGTGGACTGCCAGTCCTGGTGCTTAGGGGAGGGTCCTGAATGTAGCGTTCTTACCCCCTATCTCGACAGCGTCCCATAAGCCTAACTGAAAAGCCGACTTCACACCACAACCGGAGCTGAGCGCCTAAGTGAAGCTGAATTTTTCGGCAGTGAAACCGATACTGTACTACAATTTACAACTACAGCTGCTATTTCACAACTTTTGTACCTTGCGTTTGAACACTTCTCATTCCTATTTTAACCAACATCGTAATGAATAAAAATACATTTTGTCGTTGCGTGATCGGGATTTCAATACAGACTGAATATCCCATTTTGTAAAACAGACGTTACGTAATAAATGAAAATATTTTAAATACATTCTTTTTTTACAGTTAACCTTAAATAGGACTTTAAATTGGCGACAAACCCAACGAAAAATTTAAGTCTAGTTACGCTGAACAGTTCCGCAAACTATATCTAATTATAGAATATGGTATATGTATTATGTGGTGTACGTGATCCAAAATACTGTTCATTATCATCATTAGCAAAGTCAATATTAGCAGTCAATTTACAATAGACAAACTGATAAGCAATTGAAGAAAGGTCAAGTTATCTTGGAATCACGTAGATTTATGGGAAATAACGTTGTTTATACATAGTTACAAGAGTTTACACTAAAAAAATAGAACAGACGCAAATAAATTAAAAAATGCTTTTAAGTCTAACTGGCATGTTTTCTGAAATATACTGGCAAAACGACAAAACTGATAATCTTGCAAGACATTACAACTCCTACGACTCATTTTGGTCGAAACATCAAAATCAGCTGGCAAACAAAGAACGTCCTTTAATCGACCTTTTCAGCCGTTTCAAACTTTGAACATGTCTTTGCATCCTCCCGCCTACTTGACAAAAATTAGCCGATGGCGTCGAATAACCTGAACTCTATCAAATCAGTATCTAGCGGCTAGAGGTCACCTTTATCTGTCCTCAGTGTCCTGAGAAAAACATCTTGCCCAATACTTTCTCAGTCAGCACAAAGGCAGCGTTATTGTACAGTATTTTGGAATTTAATTTTGACATTGTACGTGCAACAAAACTGCGTTTTTCAATTATTAACACCAAGTGGAAAAAATGTAGAGCGTTTTTGTGATTTATTTTCTTAATCTAAAGAAACCATAGATTAATCATTATTAGTGCGTTTGAACCAGTACCAATCAAAAGGCGGAAACCGCTAAATTTATATTCCGTAACGAGTAATACAAGGGGGGGGGGGGGGGGGGTGACGAATCTCGTATACAGTCAAAAAGTCAATCTAGGTCAACATAACTGCGTTTCATATGTAACTTGGAAAATGCTGTCGAGTCAACCAAATGACGGAATTGTTAAATTCTCTCTCTCTCTCTCTCTCTCTCTCTCTCTCTCTCTCTCTCTCTCCTCTCTATATATATATATATATATAATATATATATATATATATATATTTACATAATATATATGGAATAAATCCTGCTTAATATATTAACCAGATGAAAAAATTTTTAATAAAAAATAAAATAAAAGTTATCAAAAAAACATTGTTTTTAACTGTTTCCAGGACAGGAGCAACTATTTTGACATGAAAAATTTATTATTCACCTAATCTCGTTGCTCACGAAAAATCTAGAGTTCCTTGTAAAGCAAACTTGCACATAAAAGTGCATCCATACTAGGCTATGTGTAAAATTACATATAGCTATGAGAATACTACCCAAGTATACAAACAACCTTGTGTGTTCATACACATATACAGATTTAAACAGCAATGAAGGCTATTAAAAAAAAAATGCAGTAGGCTAGTTCCTGGCCTAAACAGCCACCCACCCGACAACCCCCAGACAGCTACCTCCTTATATGGGCAACATTAAGTTTAGATCTAACTGGAAAATCCTTGACGAGGAAAAGTTCCCTACCTGTCTCTTGATGTGAAGAAGGTACAGTTGAGATTTCCTTCGTCGTGGTACACGGTACCGCCACCGCTGCTTCGCCTGGCAACAGGTACCCCGGCAGAAGCTAGGTAGGGCATGTTGGCCTCGACCATAGGATTTTGATGACGGCCGATGACAACGCAGGGGGAGTTCCGCCACAGGAAGAGCACTTGCTTCTTGTCAAAACACCAGTTCTTGTACATCCAGGCTTCAAAGGCCAAATTCGCAAAGACATTCGTCGATTGGGAAATGAAAACCACCCGTTTTGGGGTCTTAGCTGGTTTTGTTGTTGCTCCAGCATCCTGCGTACTGAGATGTCTCCTATTGGTTGCAACGGCTGCAGAAGCAGCAACAGCAGTTGCTGCAGATTGGGATGTCACAGCTCCCCCATACAACTGGGGGAGGGCGAGGCCCAACTTTCTCATTGACATCATGGTTGACGTTTCGGATCCCTGGTGGGCTAATTAACTTAAAACTCTAAACTACTCAGATCTGGACTCTGCCGGTGATCGTGCGAACTTAGGTAGGCTATAAGACTATTAGGAGGTTTTAACTAAAACGTTAATACCGAACCCTAAACCAAAACAAAACACAGCAACCAGTAAAAGTAAGTTTCAGTGCTGTAGGTTACTTGACAAATTTTAGATTATATATCTAAATACTTTGTAACAGTTAACAATATCAACAAAAAGTTCCTATTGGTTATAAGACGATGTCTTACAGTCAGTTCCTACTAATTCAATAAGATGATCGTGGAGATCTTGTGTCATATGAAGCCACTTGTATGTTTGGTGAAGTGCCCTCAAACCGTTGGAACGGAGACGAGTCTCGTAAGTCTGCTCTCTTATAGGCATTGGATGTGCTCTTCGATGTCACTGGAGTTAAATAGCCCCCGAACCACACAAAATGAAATCGAGAGAGTTTTTGGGAAGGAAGGGGAGCGAGGGTTGGAACAGGGTTTACGGATATCAAGTGTTACACTAAGCACTAACGTCAGGTGCGCTCCGACTGGCCCAAATCAGCTGGTTCTGTCGTCATATGGAAGCTTGGCGCCGGGATCTTAAAACGAATGTCGTACGAAACTATTTACATAGAGAAAGAATTTCATTTGTTTTATAATGACACCAAAACATTAAATACCAGTAAAAGTTTTCTTTCTATGGGTTATTTTGTCTTTTTATACTGAAGCATCTTAGTATGTAATATGAATCGTACGTCGTGGCAGATCTGCCAATCACGACGTTTGCACGTGCAACAGCAGACAGCGCCGGGGAGTACCGACTCCCGTCCCCCCCAATATCCGCTGTGACTGTTATTGATCTTATTCATGGTCATTAGCAATGAAAGTAACTACTTTCTCAGCGTTTATTTATCAAGATTGAATAACTTAATTCAATAAGTGAAATTATAGGAAGGAGGATAGTGTGTCAAGTTAAGAATGGTAGAATATTAGAAAATAAATAAACAACTTGGAAAATACGTTATCCTATGCCAAGCACCATTCAGATCATAAGTACAGCAATAACAGACGTTCAGACTGGGATGCGTTGCATGAAACACACAAAGATGCGTGAATTAATTCAATACAAACGAATAGTACATTCTGCTTGCGATTGGTAATACATTTGCAAGCAAGGTCAAGGGTGTATCTCTCTCGTCTTCAAAGTGAAGTTGAATAAGTCTACCTTAGAAGTGCTTCACACTTCTCTCCATTTAAAAGCCTTTATGATTAAACAAAAGAATACGGAGAGAGAGAGAGAGAGAGAGAGAGAGAGAGAGAGAGAGAGAGAGAGATAAGGTTCTACAAGGATTATATTATAGGATGTCTCAGAGAGAGTGAGAGAGAGAGACCCCGCATTGTAAAATCCCGGGCTCTTTTCCTATTTCCCAAGAGCGTGGTACAAAATGTGTCACCCTGCCTTCCTGGAAAATAAATAAAAAATGTTTAATGTAGTACATTTGGTAAAGCTTGTAGTAAAACGTACACA
This sequence comes from Macrobrachium nipponense, assembly GCF_015104395.2. Lineage (NCBI taxonomy): Eukaryota > Metazoa > Arthropoda > Malacostraca > Decapoda > Palaemonidae > Macrobrachium > Macrobrachium nipponense. The sequence goes on along the minus strand of NC_087213.1, from coordinate 74,365,898 downwards.
ATTTCTAATAATGATGGTGATTGGGCGCTCATTTTGTTAAAGACTTTGATCATTTTTTCTCGAATAACAACCCCCCATAAAAATTGGCATTTGGATCAAGTTAAAAAAAAAAAGTATCTTACAAGATGTAAGACCCCCCCCCCCCCTCTCTCTCTCTCTCTCTCTCTCTCTCTCTCTCTCTCTCTCTCGTGGAGGTAGCACCGTAGCAATCACGTGCCGAGAGCCTTGTCTATGCTGATTCTCTTCCTTTTATAGCCCTACCAGGTTGTTGCCAGGGTCCTTCCGGCTTAAGGAGAAAATGCATTCAACCTACAAATGCCCGAACTCTGCCAACGAGACACGTTCACCAGTTACTTAACCGGACGACTTAGAATCTGCTTGCTCATAATTGTTTTGCATTAGCAAGGCTAGAAAAATACTCTTTTAATTTGCCACTTAACATGGGGAGTTCAGTGAGTTAAAGACTACTGTGTTGCAAGTTGATGAGATGCACGAACAGTTCTGGTTGTTGCTATCTAATGCAATCTATTAATAGGGTACTTACAACGGATCAGATGCACAGGGAGTTCTTACATTTAATTCGTCTGTAAGTAGAATAACACTATCAACATGTACCAAATCATTCAAGTGTGAATTTCAGAGACAAGACACTATTTCTCGTACACCACTTACGAAACAGGTCTTGTTCAGCTACGTAGCATCTCCAAAATCTTGAAGGAATCAGATGCTGAAAAATACCTTCGACGCAACTGTGGAAGAAAAAGGCTACTGTACTGTAAGTAGGTCTGTCCCTCTTCTCTCAATCAGGTGGCTCCCTTACCAGGTAAGTCTGATGGCCCCATCTCACTAGGCAGGATAGCCGATTCTGTTTCACCCACCAAAAATCTGTTATTCTGATTGACTTCATATTTTCCTGTCCCTTCCCTCCTTCCTACATAGACTGGCATACCCTCCAACTCAAGTTACTCAACCAGTCAGTAGGTTCTATTCTTTCCCGCTCAAAAGTAGTAAACTTATTTCAGAATTTAGCTACAGCCTTTAAAACTATCTTTTCTTCTTGAGTTACATTTTTTGTCAGCTCTTTCCTTGCTCCAAGCTGAGAGGGATAAGGCTAAAATTAAGTGAGGATAAAACTATTTATATATTAAAAAATAGTTTTAAAAAGGCTAGTTTTAATGATAAAAAGTAGAGAATTCAAAGGTCTAATATAGTTAGCAGGTTGAGGAAACTAATATTCATACACGATGAACACCTTCAGGTGACAGATCACGTACTAAAAATTCTATTTGCATAAAGGAATATTTCAATACGGATGCTTTAAAATGCTTTATAAAGATAAAGCCCCAGATGACGGATCACGCCCATCTGAACCGAGTTTTATCTTCCTTTTAAAGCTAACATTTAATTCTTCTTCTTCTTTCTTTACAAGCTTGTCCCTATTTTGGGTCGCTGTAATGGTTCTTCAACACATTCTTCCATCTCCCTCGGTCCAGTGCACCCTCCTCCCTCAATCTCAACTCCCTCATATCTTTCCTCACACAGTCAATCCATCGCAATTTTGGTCTATCCAACCTTCTCCCACCTGGTAGTCTCATCTCCATCATCTTCTTATCGAGTGGTCTTCCTCTCGTCTCTTTATATGTCCATAAAGCTAATATTTAATATAGGATGTATTTTGACACGCATTACCATCAATTTGAACAGAAATATCCATAAGTCCTCCTACAGCATTATACTACTGAGCGCATAACTGTACGCAAAAACATGGATGAATATAGAATGACGAGTCCATTATTCTATATTGGAAAACGGACCTCTTATTAAGGAAACTGCGGCAAGAACTAAACAAAGAAGAGACTTTAAGATGTATTCAAGGAGAAATTAAACAGGGCTATTCAAAAATAGCTAAAAAATACAAGAATCGGTTACTGAAAAGCTATAAGCTGTAACTAACATTTAGAAGAGGTCCACCTGATGGACCGATTAAGAACCAAAGGGAATGAACCTGGATAACGACGACAGGTGACAAGGGTGTTACTGATGACTCACGTGTACAACGTACATATACCAGCCACGGACCTAGACCGTGATACCATGGAACGACTAAGAAAATATTAAGATGAGGTTTATTCTGAAAACTGAAAATATAATACTTTTTCTATATACTAACTGAAATGCCTTTCTCTCCAAGAGGTGAAGACGGCAGCAGAAACAAAGATGGTGGCAAAGAACTTCAGAATTGAAAGGTGGAAGGCATAGATGAGTAGTAATCAATCTTCTTAGAAATTTCGTATTGTGTTCTTACACAATGGCATTTACATCAGTTATGTGGAGGGCGAAGGGATTTCAAAGGAAATATCAGAGAGAGAGAGAGAGAGAGAGAGAGAATTAGCGCCGGCAAAGCTTCAGCACGTGATTCCTACCTGCACGAGACAGAGACAGAGAGAGGTCACTCTTTTGGCAACAGGTTTAGTGACGGATAACTGTGAAATGAAAGAGAAGGGAAATTCTTCAGTTTACTATATAGGGCCGGTGGGATGCAACAGTCGGAACCGACTATATTCTCCCGGTAAATGTCATCCCCAATCCAACACCTTAGCCACCAACTCCCTCCCCTTCCCATCCCTCCCCCTACATCGATGACGCACGTCACGTAGGCGATTCAGACACATGGTCTACCGAGTTCACTCAGTTCAATGGAGTATTCTGTGGACATCGGGACTAATGCCCAAAATAATATCTGTAAGAGAATGTGGCCACTTAGCTGCCAAAATCAATTTTCTAAAAGAGAACACGATAGCATTTTAATTTGATGAATAACCTCTGATTTATTCAACCATGTCATGAGGAAAAGTAACCTGAAAATCTACTAGAATTAAAGGCAAGAACTCATTTCATTGAAGGAGAAAAGGAAATAATTAAACAGGATGTAAACGCTAAGGTTATCATCTACTTACACACAATATTATCCTTGCTCATAGTTAAATATTTCAAGAAATTCTTGAACGTAATATTTTCCAAGACAGCTACACACACAGTGTAGATCCAAAGACACTGATCTTTGCTGAGGTCCGCCATTCGTCTGGTTATTATTCAGAAGAGGTAAATGGCCCTATTTTTTTTTTTTTTATACCATGGCATGACAACATCCTTTGTGGACCTTTGTCTGATCACTTTTGTTCGAATTTTTCACCATCTAATGATTTTCACCAGATCTAAAGGTCGCAATGACTACGCGTTTCCTGTGAAATATATTATGGCCCTTGGTATCTCATAAGAACTTAATATAGTCCGGTTTTGATATAATTAAATTTTCTTTATACTGTATTTAAAAAAAAAAAACAGTTTCTAGTCTGTCTGACCGATAAACGTCTACTGCTTGGGTAGATGCTCCTTAAATAGAAAATATTCATTCTCTCTCTCTCTCTCCACTTATGCTTTGTGTCTTTTAATGTTGTACCATCAACTAAAATACCACGTATGGAATTTTCTTCCCATCTGGAGGATACGTTAATCTCTCTTCTCTTTCTTTGCCTAACGACAAGATCAGTGATTCTGTGGCACTCGGAACCTGTATAGATCGTCGAGTAAACGGCAAACCCGTTCCTCCAACCAGCACTCACACTCTCTCTCTCTCTCTCTCTCTCTCTCTCTCATCTCTCCTCTCACTCTCTCTCTCTCTCTCTCTCTCACTCTCTCTCTCACTCTCTCTCTATGACATACCATAAAAATTCGTGCAAATTCAAAGAAATCCATTCAACATATGATGATCATTTCATTTCATTCAACCAATACAGAGGAGAAGACTAAATCAATTAAGATCAGGTTTCCGTAATCTGTAGGTCCTCCAGCTTTGGAATTTAACTCTAAACTAACATTACACACACACACACAATATAATATATATATATATATATATATATATATATATATATATATATATATTATATATATATATAAACGTGTAAGGACAACGTCCTTTCACTAATTTCATTTAACTACAACAACATGCCGAATTCTAATGTATTCCATATTGTGTAGAATTCTCTAGCCTTTCCGCCGATATAATTACCATGTATGAACACAGACTGCGTCTGTAGTTATTTATGAATGTAATATCTGTAAGAAAACACAAATCTACCGTCTCACAGTCGGTACTGGTCATCCGTCCGCACCTGTCTATGTCAACCCAGTTCGTCTGTAATAAATCATCAGTACCCAGTTACCTGTCTTCCACTCTCTGGTCCCCACAAACACAACTCAACAGGTAAAGGAATGGCACACATGCTTCCAAGATCCCAAATAAGAGCTACAGTATTTGTGAAGCTCAGTTCTCTATGGCCTTGGCTGACGGGAAGATTTCTCCGTGTGGGGATGCAAAGTACATCCGGTCTGTCCGCCTGTGACATCATTCCAAGATCGACTTTTTCTTAATTTTAATGGCCGATAAACTATAATTTATGACGACTAATTATTTTTGGAGAGTTTTGGAAGCATCAGAAAAATCATCAGGAAGTGATACTGTGTAAAATAATTGAGTAATCCCACCAACTCTGTTGAAGCAAATCACTGAACAAACCTTATGTATTATTTTGTTATCTCCTTCAGAGATGATTAATGAGGTTACATTGTTCTGAAGGATGAAATCTACTTTCACTCCTTCTAAGGACAAGATTGATGCGTGGGGCTTCAGCAGGACTGTTTACTCTCCTGTTGACTAGTTTCCTGTTTTTACCAGTTTGATAATTTAGAAGACATTAATAAAATACGCCTTTTACATGTACTGCATAACATACTCCTTAAAATTGTCGTGATTGATCTACATAGATAAGATTAGCAACCAAAGAACAAACAAAAATTAAAACAAACAATTATGTTCTAAGTTTAACGTGCCCTTCCCAGCAGCTTTCAGGATCATAAAGGTCCTACTTTAAACCGATCTTAAGGTCTACCTAGATCCATTAAGTAGTGTTTTCTCATTTTTTTACTCCTGTAAAATTAGATAACAGCAAGTACCTTCTTAAGATAAGTCCTGAACTTTGTTCTGTAAACAGAGTTATGATTGCAACGTGTTCTCGAAAAACAAGATAAATAATTACAAGGAAGGATAAGAAAAGTATTGATAATGAGTTATCGTCTCAGGATTTAACTGGCACATAGTACATACTTATTCTGATTATGGTAGAAGTATATAATACCTAACTACCAAGTACATGTTTCCTCAGTTAACTCTTGTATAAATGATTTTGAGAAATATGAGCAAAGCCCTAATGCGTTCTATTGAATCACTACATATCTCTTTGACTGGGCAGAGGTAGAGGATATTAAACATGCACGGTTATAATCAGTTTGGTGGTTATTTTCGATGGAGTCAGCCTATGGCAGCGTGGGCCCTAAGCTTACCCTAAGCGTGGTAAGTTGTGTGTGTGTGTGTGAGAGAGAGAGAGAGAGAGAGAGAGAGAGAGAGAGAGAGAGAGAGGCTTGGTGTGGACCTCTGGACTCCGGCAAACTTAATAAAGACGTGCCGTCACCCAAGGCCCAGAATACCCTGTTCTGGACATCCTGCAATTAGTTGTTTACTTCATACCGAACGAGCAAAGAACACTTAATAGTGAAGGAAAACGAAGAATACTTTCAAAATATGAATAAGCTTTGATATAACCGTAAGCAAAAATTGCTGTTGATATTGGACGGGAACTTTGAAAAGCACCCTAAGAATCTCGTAAAAGCAGTTAATGGGTTTGGTCAATCCTCTGATCTTCTGCAACTTTCGAGAATCTCCTCAAGTTTGGTGCCATTAAGCTCTTCGTTTTCCTCTTTCAGACTCAGATAATCAGACGTGTCCAAACTATAATACCTCACTAATGCATGTTTCATTGTGAGCTTTATTAAATTTTCTCTTTCCTCTTCGGCTTCTGGAGAGCTTTATAATATATAATATATATATATATATATATATATGATATATATATATAATATATTATATATATATATATATATATATATATATATAAAGAGAGAGAGAGAGAGAGAGAGAGATTTAATAATTGTTACTGGGAAAAGTGTTGTCTTCGCTAGCTCAGAATCTTAGCAACAATTGCCTTAAATGATTCATAGAATAACCCCAAAGAGATCTCTGTTCTTCCTGTTCTTCATGTGTTGAAGGAAGAACATTATTTCCTTTCACTACAGAAACGCATGATGTAAATATAATAATGATGATAATTCTAGTGTAATGAGTCATCAGATAAAAAAAAGCACGTTTTCTGTAACTAGGTTAGGTAATGGAAACGTTCTCTGGTATGTGAACTGTCAAGCCTACACCCTACACTATCCACACTGCACGTGTTGTCTCTCTTTGTAGGAGCACAACCCGTTTTCCACAACGGGGTTGTCACGTTGGCGAAATAAAGCCGACAGCGTGCCAGGTCGTAGACCTAACCAACGACACAAAATCACAGGGGAAAAGAGAGAGAGAGAAAGTAAAAAATGCGCCGAAGTTTCTTCGGCGCGGTCGAGTTTTCTGCATAGCTTATAATCAAGGCCATCGAAATAGATCCATCTTTCGCTCCGTATGAGCAGCACCCCATGAAACTTTTAGCCACGGTCCGGTAGTGGCCTGTCCTATCGCGTTGCCAGATGCACGATCATGGCTAACGTTACCTTAAATAAAAACAAAAACTACTGAGGCTAGAGGGAGGCAATTTGGTATGTTTGATGATTGGGTGAATGATAATCAACATACCGATTTGCAGCCCTATAGCCTCACAGTTTTTCAGATTTTAAGGCGGACAGAAAAAGAGCGAACGGACAGACAAAGTCATCTTACAGAAAAGTAAAAGGAAGCGGGACACAAAGGAGAACAGACAGCAACAAAAAACAGACATCTTAGTGCTCAACTTGCTTTGAACATACACAAACGTCTTCATTTGGACAAGCCTGGCATTCTCCCCTGTGACTAAGCCTAGAATGAAACAATTAAAATAACAATCTGCAACAGGAAGTCGTTAAAATGATGGACCGTGGTAAGTCTTTAGGGAAGTAGTTAAAATACAGAATGGCTTCAGTTACAAAGTTGAGGTTATATGCAAGATAAATTTCGAAATTTCGTTTACTTGGAGTAGTACAAAATCAGCCGCCTCTTTTTATAAGAGGTGGGTATTTAGAAATTCTGAAAAAGTAAAAGCGAGAGAAAATACAGCTTTCTCCTAACGCGCTCATTTTTATGAGCTATGTATTTAACGAGTAAGAGAAAGTTAGATTAAGAAAATACACCACTCTTTTACCAAGACTTACAAAAAGAATACGAAGTCCCTATCAGATAAATATGCCGATACAAAGCAGTATGGAGATAGCGGCAGCCCGCAGGGCAGACCGTCCAAAACAAGGATTATCACATTGCTGATTATCACCCTTAATTTGATAAGGCTTACTTCGAGTACCCCAGCCACCTTTCCTTGTCCATGATCCACCAAAAACAGAACGAATTGAGCTTCATTTCGGCTTTTCTTTCGCTTATCATTTACCTAGTCATTATTTAAGGACTGAAGATGAACACAAGGTTTCTGTTTACTGTAAAACGGATATTATTGGCATGTTGAATGCGTGAGCAAACTTTTTTTTTTTATCAAAACTCAAGTAAGCATCCAAAGATAATGCGCACCGACTAGAAAATGGTAGAAGCCAGTTGGAGCTAGTAGCGCATAGAAGAAAACATCTACACAAACAACAGGTAAGGAACAAAGACAACATCAAAATCAGACAAAAATCAGTGCCGTAAGTAGCTATACCTACAGTTGTAGTGCAGATCGTAAGGCAATGACTACTGATTAACATGACACCGGAGCACATGAATAGAATATGAATGCTAACATATAAGGCAAACAACACGCCAACCCCAGAGGTATAGACCGACTGGAAGATTTTTCTCATTTATAGTAAAACTAAGATACTTGTCTCTGACATTTACCTATTAATGTCGCAATCAAATAAATATAAAGCATTAACCAGAGCCATTTTTCTTTCTCTCAAGCGTGGTCATTTGATAACAGTGTTAACTAATCCTCAAGGCTCAAAAAGAACCAAGGAAAGCAGTGGGCGTGACTATAGCAGCCTGTCAGTCAAGTGTCATTTATATTCATACAGACATTCAGGTCGATGTTTAATGTTAAAACCAATACGATATTACTGGAACATAATCTTGACACAGTATTCCAGTATGGATGAAAAGACAGGGGAAAGAGTACTACGTCGATTCTATAGTTGTGAGATATCAAATGGTGCCATCATATCAGAAATACAGCGAATAGAGAAGTAGGTCTCATTAGTACAGACGACTTCGTTATAGTAGGTCATATTCCCAGCTGCATATCAGAGGAAGGTGGAGAAGGCTGATAGGAAACAGCGACCCCTTATAGAAATAGGCAAAGCTTTATTAGACAAAGAAGATACCCAGTTGCATATCATATGGGCAGAATTCGTGGGATACTGATTAACGACAGCACGGATCAAATGCAGTATTCGGACCCTGCTTGTGTCAAAAAACCAGTTTGAATATTAATAACGGGTAAGTGACAAGGTTCATCGAGGTCGAATCCGGGTACATCCGGGTCTGATGGAATACAAACAAGTAACTTACGTGAGAGAGAGAGAGAGAGAGAGAGAGAGAGAGAGAGAGAGAGAACAATCTTACTCCAAAGGTAAGAACGTGTGATTGTTTTGTAAGAGAAAATTAACAACACAGCAGATTATTATTTCTTAAGATCAATGAGGGGCTTGATCTTGTAAACTAAACATGAAAACGGCGTAAGAATGTAACCAATTGGGAGGTCTGAATGGAGGATTCCGGTCATGCATGTAGAGAAGTCGTGGCCACAGCGAACGAATATTGTCAGACACACCGTATAATAAAGTACTGTCCTTCATCATACTAAGGTCTGAAATGTACAGTCTTCCACCAGCAGCAAAAGTTCTCGCCACCCCGCAACCGTCGCTGATGAATCAGTCAGTATCTGAGTTCCGCTTAACATATATAAGGTTTTTTTCCTCTCTCTCTTTATTCTTTCTGTCATGAGGCCGAGAACGCCATATTACTCATAGCTGGCCAAGGGAGTGTGTGACAAGGTTTTACAGCTTGTCCAGCTTTACCGAACCAAGTTATGGAGCTCATTTCTAATTATTATTATTATTATTATTATTATTATTAATTATTATTATTATTATTATTATTATTATTATTATTATTGTTAAATTCCACATATTATGGCCGTATTTGCAGAAGAAAACGGTCGTGAGTCATTAGTTATAGAAAAATACCAACGAGACGGGGACTCTTCTATCTTATGATCGTTGGCTGCATTTGAAAATTGAAATTGAGCCAGCTTAACGATAATTCATACGAAACACCCTTATGAAGTAGCAAATTAAAAAGGGCACTTTTGTAACCTTAATGCCACACGGTATAATTCGGTCTTGTGTACAATGAGTCTTTAAAACTGAAATTATCTTGTTCCTCATAGTCTGTATTCACTTGGATCAGACAGTGGTTGAGCGTAAAGTAATTTTCCACAGGCACTCCTTTACATAAACATGCATTCATGCATACATACATTGTTCTCCTCAGACACAGCCTTTAATCATAAGTTTACAAACATATCTATAGGGTCAAGTCACAAGGTCATTAATCAGGCGAGTTCAAAATATAGCAATACATGCTGAAGCAATTAGCGAAAAGACAAGAAAGCAACACTGATATTTGAAAAAAAAATACTGCTTATCTAAAGTTAATCTTGAACCATTTGGTTGAAGGAATGCAAATTTTTGCTGGCGTAATTACTTAACAAATACAAGCATTTTCAATAAAAAAAATTATATCATACAGTTAATTGCGTCTAATCCATTAGCAGTGAAAAAATTATCGATTTTAAACTCAAATGTTAATGGGAACACTTATATACTCAAGATACTGACATTAACAACAACTGTAACGTTCATTAATCGGAGTTATGAAACTTGATAAGAATTATTATCAAAACGGACTGTCCTAACGTAAACAAAAATGAAGCCTAAAGCTATTTGAGGACTCTGATCAACACTTCATCAGGAATAATTTATCACTTCACCCTTAGGTAACGACATTTTTGTGCAGTTAATCACACGGCTACTCAGTGCGTTTAGAATGTCAAGCAAGGGGACAAACAGGAAAAAAAACAATGGTAACTTAAATCCCAGATACAGCCCTGCCGTGGTTTTTTTTTTTTCTTGATACTAAACAGTTTGTAATTAATCTAATAAACATCTTTAGTTTATCATAACACATAATCCTAAATATCTTTGATCTTTGACATAAACTATACCGTAACATCTAGATGCAGCAAAATTTTGACAGAGTTTCGAGAAGCGCCGATTAACAAATAGCTGACGACCTTCAGTCGGGCAGTTGCTGAACTACGTAAAGTTACATAAAGTACCATCTAACTAATCCAAGGGTAGTTGTTGCTTAACTTCCCAGATGATGAAACCTGCCACATGTAAAACAACTGATGAACTGTTATATGAATTTCATTTATGGTAGAAAAAATTCCTGGGCAAGGACTACTGGAAATATCTGGTACGAATTCCATCTCTCAAAAAGTCATCTTCCCCTGCAATATTGTTAAGAGGAGGTTCACCATAAAACCGAATGCGTTCTTTTGGCAGATCGTAATTAAGATCATTAAGCACAGTAGTTGAAAAATGTTCCAGTTCAAAGGTGATCGTACATTTATGCAAGTTCTGAAATAATAATATGTAAGTGCACCATTTAGTATGATTTTTAAATTATAAAACTTCGGAAGTTATTTGATAATAATCTATCATTTCCTAGCAAGGTTTTGAAGATAAAAGAGATATTCATTGGTTATTTCAAGTAAGGTCTTATACTGTGACTATAAACTTGAGCACCAGAGTGATATGAAATATGCGAAGAATTGGTCATACGGAATGAAAAGTCACAAGGAAACGAATGGCAAAACAAATCTGGGCATCGATAAAGTGCAGTTACTTAATTAAAGCGACAATGTGACGACAACGAGCCATTCACTAAGAAGACACACATTTTCAGATGATTCTGGGATACAGATAAATATTAGTGAAGTCGTCTTGAGTCGTCATCAACAGTAATTTTTTGTTATCACACCAATGATGGCTGATTAGCAAGGTGACACACAAACATCTTCCACTAAATAAATTATGTCCCTAAAAATGAGTATACATATGCAAGAGTAATCAAGGAATCTGTTACAAAGATATGATTATTCTTATGTTGCAAGCAGAGCTCAAGCAGATATTGCTAATGTACACGATATGCCTGAAGTTTTTAGGTTACCCATTCATATCGTTTTCCTTTTCTGATCTAACCAAGTTATCGAAAATTACCTGTAAATGGAATAAAATCTTTCTGACAAAATATTCAGTGCCTGCTGAAGTTCTTCACGAAATAAAAAGCAAAAAACTTCCAGGCTGACACCTGACGGGTCATACAGAAAGATCACTGCTGCATCAAAATTGACTCCCGTTGCATTTCTATCTTAGTACATTGAAGTGAATATTTTCCCCTCCCAAAATTAGTCTGAATTACTGTAATTATGTAATACCTGAAGTATAATCAAAAGATAATTCGAAAACCTAAGCCAGTATCTGAACTAACAGTTTAAAACTTACTGAACTTTTAAAATACCAACTGGTGGTTTTTTCTCTATATTCCTATTTCAATAAAAATTCCACAAAAAATAGAATAAATTTTGTGTTATATATCTTTTATACTTGCAGTGTGAATTAATCAGGTCACATTCAAAGCCTGAACAAGATATCTTCGCCGATAACAGCGAGGCTTATAAGGTCATCGCTGATAAACACAGTATTTGCTTATCGGCTTAGTAATGTGGGGCATGAAATGACGCGTCTAATCCATCACACTAATTGACATGCGAATTTATCCACATTCTTATATCATGACCAAGTCGACATGGTTCATTTTTCTTCCAAATAACCAAGGTAGATTTTATTTCACAAATTCCAAATTTTCTCGTACTGCACAATGTAGCCGATTGTGATCAAATTAATTTATCGTAAAAGTGAAAATACTGGACAAGACCTTCCATTTATTATTAAATCATCCTCCTTTACGTATATAAAGCAACCATATGCTTTTTTGTGTGTAACACAAGAAATCTACGGGTAATACACTCCACATTTAGACAACGTCGGCTAGTCCGGTGCCAGCCTTGCTCACCACTGACCCTAATAAACGTACTAAGTAGGCATACTGAAAGTGCCAGGGTCCAGAAAGGTATTCTTTGGACCTTGAGAAGCAAGAAATTCGAGACAAGATAGCGTCCCCTAAGTCAGGGGTTAACGTCTACAACTTTTCTTATATTATTTGCGCCATTGTTTACGGTTTGGTTATATATAATAACAGTCTCTGTCAAAAATAAAATAATCTTAACACACCCTTAGCTCTAAAAGACAACCTTCTAACATGCATTTTAAGAAAAAAGTTGTTTCTCTTCTGCGCCTAATGTAGCGGTTTTTTTTTTTTTTTTTTTTTTTTTTTTTTTTTTTTCAAGCCCAGTCAAAACTATTATCAACTGTTTCAAAGCAAGCCATGGACGAGTTTCGTTCACTAACAAGGCTACGTGAAACCCAAGGTAAAAGCGGTGGTTCCGCCATCAGGGTAATTAACCACTCAAGGCATGACTGAAGGTCACGCTGGTGATCTTCGCCTCATCCATCCACATTTAATCTTGGAACCCGTCCAATCTCCAATCTTTTCCCATTTCTTTACCTTTAAGTATCGTTTCTTATATGAAACTTTGGCTACAAAAGAGAGACTCAAGATGTTGAATATCAAACCAGACGAATTATGTGATAAATGGGGATATATAGAGAGCCATTTGCAAGTCATGTATTTTTGTCTTTGCATCAAGCCAGTGTGGAGTTGGTTTAAGGATCTTTTGGAAAAAATTGCAGTTGTTAAATGTGACCAACCAATTAAAACAATGTTAGACTTTCATCTCAGAACTAAGTGTGAAATAAATAAATAAATAAATAAATAAATAAATAAATAAATAAATAAATAAATAAATAAATAAATAAATTTCAAAAACCTTAAAACAAAGAAAATGTTTTTATCACAGTTATACTTTCAAGTGTCTTACAGCAAGACTGTTGACCAATTCACGATACTCACCACAAGTTACAGATGGGGAAACTTTTACTTTAAATCGAGTGATAATCATTCATTTCATTCCCCCTTAAATGACAGAACAAAGAGAATACATCCAGGTCCAGTTTGTAATGGAGAACAGCAAAATTAACCTTCTGTTTATTCCTCAAAGGATCAGAGAAGCTTGGAATATGATCAGCTAATCTATAACAACTGCAGCCATGGTAACAGGTTCACATCAGTACTCATCGCTATTTCCAGGGATGGTATATTGTGGGGATGTTGGGTGGAGGTTAAAAGTCATTAGAGCAATAATTGAGATCCTTGTCTCAGACACCCTCACTCTTACATGGTCTTGCGGCATTTCTGCAAACGAAAGCCCAAAGAATATTCAGCAATATCTTCTGTCGTGATGAAAGTATTTGTTATATATACATTTACCTTTTTTTGCTTCAAACAAACCAATCAATTAGTCCTACTGCTCCATTCGGTTGGTAATTCTTCCGATCATCAAAGCATTTATTTTTTAACCTACATAATCAGTTTTCTTCTAATTATATTTATTCCTATTCCTGTTACTTATTTATTTTGCTTTATTTTATTTGTATAATTTTGTATTCTTATTATCGGAACATCAAACTGCTTTTATTACTTAATGAAACACTAAGCCACCAAAGGATACTTCATAGCTATGAACCACGTACAAAATCACTAGTCTCTTTTTAAGAAAATGCAAATTTAGGCAATGAAAATTTGTCCCTTAACTTAAACAGTATAGATGTAAACAGTTAAACAGAAAAGGAGGGATAACAGGTTTCTTGAAGAGAGAGAGAGAAAACACACACACACAAACTGACAGATTTCAAAGAAAAAAAAAAATGACTGATACAAGTGAATCAAGGAAAAGCCTGTACAAATATGCATCCTATCTATAACTCTAATTTACGTAATCTGAAAGAATTCATCAATCAACTTATCTGTAATACTTCAGCATAAAATGCTGGATTATGTATGATATACAGAAACTACAAAACAAAGAGACAAAGACAAAAAGAACGTGCAGACATTAGATAGTTATAAATAAATTTTTTTGTTTGTGGTAAACTGTTTTTAGTCATTACCCTAGGTATTCTCTCCTCATATTGCGGTACGAAATGTATTCTCCTAATTTCCATTAGACTTCCACATTAGTATTAGTCAGTCTAATAGAAATACTTCTTGAAACACCAATTATATATATATTATATATATATATATATATATATATATACATACAAAAAGAAACATATACTGATGGGGGGAGGGGAATTACAGGTAGCATACCTGAAAAACCAGACGTTACAACTAGAACACACCTGTCCACGTGATCACCTTTCAACCCACACGTGGTCAGGGCAGGTAAGGATGATATTAGATCAGCAGTCAGCGCTAACTTACGTTACAAGTTATTAATAGATACTATGATTCCAAATGTTGACTCGTTAAGTCACCCGTCATGCATTCAGGAATCACGTGTTTAAAGCCAAAACACAAATTGACGAATATTGTGATGATTATGCTTTCGATAAGATAAGATACCTCTGAACCGATAATGGTGGCAATGTCTCGTTCTTAGTAAGAAAACAATGACATTATTCAAAACTGGGTTGGAAATGTATATACCCCATAACAAAAATACAGCAGATTTAATAATTTTGTTTTAGAAATTACTTTGTCACTTTGAAAAGAAATCGAGAAGAGATCGTGGCGTTTATAATTACCTACGTATCTGGTAAGAAGGTGGCGAGAAAGTTCTTTATATATATATATATATATATATATATATATATATATATATATATATATATATATATATATATATATATATTATATTTTATATATATATATATATATATATATATATATATATTGTATATATATATATATATATATATATATATATATATATATATATATATATATATATATATATATATATATATACTAATATATATATATAATAGCGCTGACCAACCCGGAGATTCCCAGGTAATCTCTGATTGACATCTGATAAACTCGCTCTCTCTCTCTCATTCCTATTACAGTTGCTTAAGTTACATTCCCCAGCATTTTTCACATTTTACATTTTACCATTTCTCGGCCCTTTTCCTATCAGATTAAGGAACGCACTGCATTATTCATTGGAGACATTCTCCACAGCGGCTGTCTTCCGAATACCGCAAAACCACCAAAGCCTTGCTTCATTACAAGAGTGAGTCTGAGGGATTAACTTCCTTAAAAATACACTCGCAGACGACTAATCACAGCTGCTGGAATATTCCCCTGGGGATATTCTAGCATTTCATTTGGACGGATTAATAAATTAGTTTACTTATTTTTAGAAATGAAAATACCTGAAGAATTTCTCTACAAATAAACTATTTAAAAGGTTCCATGACTATATTACAAAATAAACAGGAAAACTATCAATTTCAGTTTTATTTCATTATTTCAATATTTTAAACGTTTATAAGGAAGCTCTGTAATTATTAAAAATAATAATAGTTGTAGCCTTCGAGCGCCCGTAGATAGCCAAAACAAAAGCCCGTTACAAGAGGAGGTTGTTTGTAGGATAAACATTCCATTTCACATCATCCCAGCGACCTCGAAAACTATGGATTAGACACTAATATCTGTAGTAGATTTCAGTTATTTTAAAATGTCACACATTCCCACCCCTTCTCACGCCCCCCTTCCTATCAGGGCTGAACTTGGACTTTAAGGTCATTAAGAGTGTCACTATTCATCTAAGCAACCTCAAAAACTATGGATTAGACACTAATATCTGTATAGTTTTGGTTACTTTTACATGTCACCACCTTCCCACACCTTTTCACCAACACCCATTCCTACTGGGGCTGAACTTGAATCAAAGGACTTTGAGAGTGTCACTATTCATCTCAGCAACCGCAAAAACTATGGATTAGACACTAATATCTGTCGTTTTTGGTTATAATTACATGTCACCCACCCTTCCCACCACTTTCTCACCCCACTCCTATCAGGGGTCTGAACTTGGTCTTAAAGGCCATCAGGAGTGTCACTACTCATCTCAGCAATGTCTGAAACTATGGATTAGACACTATTATCGGTTGTTTTTGGTTATTTTTATATGTCACTCCCTTTCTACCCCTTACCACCTTCCTTTCTTATCTAGGCTGAACTTGGACTTAAGGGTATTGGGAGTGTCACCATTAATTTCAGAGTGCCCTCGAAAACTATGGTTTAGTTACTAATATCTGTCGTTTTCTGTAATTTCTATGGATTAAACACTAATATCTGTCGTTTTCTGTAATTTCTACGTCACCTCTTTCCCACCCTCCTTCCTATTGGAGCTGAACTTGGACTTAAGGGCATTGGGAGTGTCACCATTCTTCCCTGCAACCTCGAAAACTATGAATTAGACACTAATATCTGTAGCTTTCAGTAACTGTTACTGTTCACCCCCTTCCCACACATTCACCTTTACCCAACCAATGATCCGATTTTAATTCTGTTTTCACCAAGACCTTTCCAGGTTTGATATTGACTTATGTTTAAAATCCCATCAAAGTTGGTCTACAAATGTGGATTTGTATAATGTTCATACAAACAAAAGACATTTAATTCTTTATTTTATAATAATATATATATATTATTATATATATATATATATAATATATAAATTCTATATATCTATATATCTTATTAATATTATTATATATATATATATATATATATATATATATATTAAGTGGAAGTGCTTTATCAGCTAAACGGGAGTTTAACAAAAAATAACACCAACAGTAGCTAGATTGGCCAACTTGAAGGGAAAATGGAAGCTCTAAAATTTTAATATGTATGTACAAATCGTCCGATTTTCCGGATTATAGACTATTTAGGTTAGTTATTTTGTTAGGCTAAGCGGAAGCCGAGGACAAACCTCGCATCCAAACAACGCTCACGTGTATGTTAGATGATTTACCTTGGCCCCATCATCTGTGGGCGACTTACAACTCGATAAGCATCATCTTGTTGAAGTATCATTAGCTAAAGGAAGCAAGTGAAACTGATCACCTTTACTAGAATATATTTACATGTAAAAGACATCTGCACGAAAGAATAACCCCACAACCAACAAATCTTGTTTTCCAAGGCGCCAGGGGCAATGTAAGTAAGGGGCTTTGGGTCACGTGTCCATGGCTTTTTTTTTCTTCTTCTTCTTCCTCTTTTTTTTATCCTCGGGGACCAACTAGGGAATTTTAAGCATTAATAAAACGAACTTTCGAGATATGTCTGCATCTCTGAAAATGAGATGTAAGGTCGATGAACTCTTGATAAATCTCGTACTTACCATTCAGATACTCTTTGAAGAGGCTGCCTCTAAAAATGTTACACGCTGCATATTTATCTACCGCCAATTTTCTCAAAATTTACTGTAGACACAAAAAGAGTTGCTGGAAGCAAATCTTAATTTAGTCTCAAGGCACAGCGATTGTTAGTAAGCAACCATCTATTGTGTATTTTTTAGTTGTTAATAACATATCAAACACAAAGACAAATCAAACCAAGGCCACGTTCATCGGCGATTCTTCATTAGAAAACGTTATGAGATTCTTTTAACATAGAAATATGTCGAGTTATTTTTGTTTCTTAACGTTCCATAAATCTTAATAATCCTAAGAATAAATTAGACAAAAAAGATAGAAATACCGAGGCCAGGTTTATACCATATTGGCTACTTGGAGTCGAGGTAAGATGATTAGGTAAGGTGATAACTCTGCCCGGGATCTTAGTATCATGACATCTTGGCAGATTAATTACCGATTTTGTTTTGGACGGCGGAGGGGTTGGTTAGACGCTTGAGAAACGCATTATTGTCACACATCTGTGTGACGTGTATTCAAGAAACGATATATGGAATATAGCATGAAGGAACAAGACCCAGTAGTAACACAAGCCTAGTCTGAATTAAAATGAAAATAACAGATGACAATGTTTGAAGATACGATTTGTCCCTTTTACAACAAAGAAAATATCATCCATCATTCAAAAACTCCTTGGTTTGTTAAAGGTGAAAAGGGCATGATTCGTAAGTCAGAAGGAAGGAGGAGAGGAAGATTCAGAAAGTGGAAGAGTTACTCGTACGGAAAGGAAGCGAGAGTGTGCAAAAAGGGGGTGAGTGAGCACATGGAAGGCCACGTGCATTTTGATAAGCCTTTTCGTGTTGGCGTGTCACTAGTTATAGGAAGCAAGTAAAATTGATAACCTTTACCAGATTACATCTATATGTAAAAGAAATCTGTACGAAAGGATAACCTTAGAAGCAATCAAATATCAAATTGTGCCAAGTTCTAAGATTGATTAGCTAACAACATTCTTTTATGAATGTCTTAGGTTAGGGCTTGTGTCAGACAGAACCGGTTAGCCAGACTTTGAGCCAGACAGTCCCAAATAAAGCGGGTTACGGACACTGCAACACGTCTCATTTTTCAAGGCGCTAGGCGGCCGAAGGCTATGTATGGGTCTTTCGGTCACGTGTCTATGGCTCGTGTGTGTATTTTTTTTTTATTGTAGGGTACCAGGTAGGGAATTTTTATTATTGTAGGGTACCAGGTAGGGAATTTTAAGCGTTGATGAAACGGAACTTTTATGTTTGCCTCTATGACTGCAATGCCGCATGAAAAAAAAAAAAAGACTGAGGATCTTTTATCACGAATGAAGGTTTCGTTTTTAATGAAACGGCCCAAATGCCATGGCCAAAACTACACCGCTCACTAGCATGGAACTGTCTGCAGTAATGTCGGTAAACAAAGAGAATAATTAAAAAACTGAATACCGTACGTGACTGTTAATAAATATCCCACAACAGGAAATGTTGGTTAGAAATAGAAATCCAGTTTTGAGTGCACTGCCAAAATTCAGTTATAGAAGACCAAGAACGAAGACAAAAACTAATGGGTTCAAATGCTATACTGGATACAGTTGCTATTCATTTAACTCACAGAAAACAGTTTGGACAGACAGACTGGCTCCTTCTACAGCTATTTATGGCCACTGCTTTTGTCGTCATTTGAGTTTGTTTTATGGCATCTAAAGGCCTTTGTTTTTATGACAAATTTCGGCATTTTTCTCAAAATACTCACTTCTCTAGTATTTTAAATGTTTCATCACTAACGAAACATTGTATACTGAGAAAAAAAAATCGGTAAATGAATACTTGAATGACAACCATCAGGCCTGCAAGGTCAAACCTTTCCTGTCAAAAGGAGCCGATTCCTAAACATTTAAAATGCCGTAAATACGTTGCTCTAATACCCAAATTCAGTTCTAACCGCACCATAGAAACAATACATTATATCTCTAGATATGTAACGAATGTATCTATACAGTATGGACCATCTCAAAATTTAACTCCTCTCAGTAGTCAAGGGTCAGCTGACCCATCAGATTTTTGTCTAAGGAAATGGCGATGACAAATGCCCAACTTCCTCCTGCTATGAGAGAGGAGCAACCATTCTATAAAAAAAATAAAAAATAAAATAAAAGACTTCCAATGTTAATAAAACCACTGCACTGCTCTCATGATAAATGTGTGGATTGGGTTGATAATATACGCTTCCGAGTTTATGATAAATGTTATGGGTAGATTTCTTTCAAAGAGAGAGAAAAAAAATTATTTCATTAGAAAAAATAGAGAAAATTAATCATTGATCTTGCAAGAATTAAATGTACTTTCAAAATCACCATCTTTCAATTTGGATAATGGATCAGGTTCACCAGATAATCGACATTAAAATGTCATTAGTGCGTATGATACAAATTAATACTATTTAAATTCATACAACTATCCGAAGAATTTAAAAGCAGCCATGTGTGAAGATTTATTGCGGGTCAAATGTTGTCTAATATTCACATTGCTTTTGTTACTTTACAAAATTAAATATGGTTATATTGTTACACAGCTATAAGCTTTAGTTATACTGAATGCTGACGATAAATGAAGCAGAGTTTAATTTAAAAAGCGAATTTAAACTTAAGTGACAAGTAATAATAGAAAATAAAATAAGTCAACAAATTATTAAAACAGGTGGTGCCAAAACCTATGGGAACGTATTAAAAGCGAATTGGCATCCATTAAACGGCGTTTTACAGTCAAAATTGGTGAAACTGCTGCGCCTTAACTTGGCAAACAAAGGATGTACATTGTACAGCACTAAAATTACTATAGCTAGTCTTCGTCTTTAACTCCTCAACTAACGTACCAGAAAGTATCAACAGGGATAAGGATTTCCTATGCAGTGCAAACAGTTTGCGTATTTCACATCATAGCAAGGCATTTGCTAGTTAACCTATTTTAAATCTTCCTGATGAGCATCTTGGATTCTTAGTTACCAAGCAGAATGATATTAATTAGTAGTTACAAGGACCACACCGTACTTCATTCTATAATAGTTATTTATAAAAAAAGGAGACGTTCTTTAATATTCTTTCAACAAAAATTTTTCAAAGAAAACGTAGATTATTTTCTTGGTACACTATAACATTGGCATTTCTCCGGCAAATTCACCTGTCTCACCGTAGTTACTATTATCATCCACATTTTTCAATTACCTCTGTGTTTATGTCAGGTTGCTAGGGTATTATTTTACTTTAAACAATTAGTACTTTTGGGTGACGCTAAATATCATAAATACAAGCAGAAGACAAATTTAAACAACATAAACAAAATGCGGTAAATATTCCGGTCGGAGACTGACGGAACCCAATCCACAAAAGTAGTCTTCAGTTTAACCAATTTTGTACTTGAAAATGTACCTAATATCTCTATGTTTTAATGTATTGTTTGAACGTTTCTGAGATTCGTTTCATTAGAGATAGTGGACCCAACCTTGTATCCCACACTTCGGGAGACCAGACTGGGAAAACTTTTTTGGCGGGGTGGGAGAAAATACACAAATGCAAGGTCCTTAATCCTATTGACAGTTCTCATTCAGATTAAATTTTTCAAACTTTATCACACTAAGGCAAGGACACAGTACCCTAGGTTAAGTTAGGTTGGGTTGGGTTATGTTATGTAAATTGTGGCTGGTTAGGTCATTTGCCCATGAAATGAATGTCAGAAACTTTCAAAGCAAACATGTCCAAAATGAGTTTATAGTTTAAAGTAAAATGTTAGAATTAATAGAATATATTTATAATGCAACTATTTTTTTTAAAGAATTATGATATCTTGTATCTCTTAAGCGTTAAAAATACGAATACAAAGCAAAGGCTCATTTTCTATTAGTCTTACAAGGAGCAGTAACTGAAATAGTAAATATTCGAGTATTAAGAATGGCAAACATTGCTAAAAAAAAAAAAAAATCATTAAAATTAAGCGTTGCATATTTCTACAGGTGGTCTTGAGTGGAATAGAATGAAATATAGAATTTAGGCCAAAGGAAATTGAGAGTAAAAAGGTGTAAAAGGAGGAAAACCTCGCAGTTGCACTACTATTAAACAATTGTTAGGAGAGGTTGGACAGCCTGATGGACGAAAGAGAACATGAATAGACGTACAGTAAAACGAATAAAAGGGTTTGCAGCTAGGGGCCTATAGTGCACCGTGTGATGCACTGACGGTAGTAACCCCGCCTCCACTCCCATGAGGAAGTTTTCTTAAAGGAAACTTCTACCGTAATTTTGATAGAAACTGTCTGCAGTGAGGCATATTATGATGTAAACAAGCAGATTTGACTGGAGATAAGGTATTGCAGTACATTCCTTTTAAAATACTTTATTCAGAAATGCAATGAAGCTCTGATGATTTTACAGTTTATAACGTATCTCATAAAGCATTAGACATCGTATATCAAATCCCTCCAGGTCAATCTCAGAATTCTTTACCCTAGATATTGCTTATATAAAAGAAGTAAGAAACTCCGTAGTACTGTGCTGAGGAGAGAAAGGTGCCACGAAATTTGCAGATATTAACAAACGTTGGTGACACCAACGATAGCAGAGAATGGATGTCATTTTTTCTTAAGTCGTAAGAAATGACTGACAAGTCGGTAAACGGGGAAAGGGTATCCGAATTTGCTCTCAGTCACAAAAACATTAGCAGGGAAAATTAAGAAATAAAATTCCGCTTGGTTATCAGTTAATGATGAGAAGTTATGTGTAGAATTGGATACATATCTTGGAAAAACTGTTGGTAGCAACGGTTCTCAAATCCTTGAGATTTAGAGTTTATTTTTTAAGTTATATATACAGCGATGTGAAGGTTAACTTCCCTATTAATTTAAAACCGCACCATTGACTATTGTTAAACTAAATATCTAACATTGACTAATGCACCTAAGTTTTTAAAAACAATTCTAAGATTGATCGAAATATATTGACTCTGATGACCAAAATCTAAGAAAAATCTTGCTTATCAAATATCATTGGAAGTTAACTTTTGTTACCCTAACAGGGTGAAAATGAACGAAGTATTTTTGAAGTATGATTAAATTATCTAGAGCAGAATTCACTCATTTAGATAATAATCACAAAGACTAAACGTACTTGGGAATCTTGAAACCTAATTCAAACTATTGTGAGTGGGTTTGAATCCTTTCCCGGGAGGATATATATATGTGTGTGTGTGTAATTCCTTCCTTTTGCTCAAATAACTGAACATGCACATAGGTTACTAATTTGGTGTAGGGGTCCACCGGTATAAGAAACAAGAGATTGGTCGTTATTGTTGTTCTAAAAGGACGACCGCAGCCCAAGATATTATATCAAATATTGTACTTCTAGGAAGAACAAATACCGGTCAATACTTCGAGAAGAAAACGTTTATCATCAGACAGAAGGCAATGACACGTGATTAACAGAAATGTTGTTACAAATGGTAACAGGAGAAAAAAATAATGAATACGGGATAGTGACAAATACGATTGCTGGGAGAGAGAGAGAGAGAGAGAGAGAGAGAGAGAGAGAAAGTGAGTTTGACAGAAAAATAGACCAATAACAGGTATACTTGGTTTGCTTGCTAAAGCTCTAAACACCTCTCTGTAAAAGTAAGCAGGTGGAAATGTAATTTGTCTGGAGATACATGAAAAAATGTTCATTAATAAACGTCAAAATCCTTGAAGACACGTGCATTAGATAAATTCAAGTACAGAAATTAGGCGTAGGGACAAGGACGGTTAAGGCTGCTTAAAATAAATTCGGTCCCTTGAGCAGGTTACATGAAGCAGTGAATTCTGCATTCTAAAAGTGAAAGGCATGAAAGATTGATTAATAATTGTGTGATTATAAAGTTGACAAACTTGTAGCCTACAACAGAGAAGAGTATATGAAACAGGCACCGGGTGGTGACGTTACGTCGGAGCTGAAGTAAATTAAAGTTGGAAGTACCCCGTAGGAAGTAGTGCTTTCAGTGCACCTCACGCAATGAACTGTAGGAATTACTTAAAAGTCTGCAGCGTCCCTTCGCCCCTAGCTTCAACCTTTCATTTCTTTTACTGTACCTCCGTTCATATTCTCTTTCTTCCATCTGACTTCCATCTCTAAAAAATTATTTCTTAGTGCAACTACTTCGAGGTTTTCCTCCTGTTACACCTTTCAAACCTTCGTACTGGTAATTTCTTTTTAAGCGTTGAATGACCTCATAGGTCCCAGCGCTTGACCTTTGGCCTAAATTATATATTCTTTTCTATTGTGAAGTTGGAAGTCGCCATATCAGGACTCCCTCTCGATCTAGGGTTTCGAGACAGGCCAGAGTCAAGGCCTTGGTGTTCGTCGTTGCTTTGACCTCCCCAGGCAACCCGAGATCCCTCACAGGGCGGCTGACTCCGGCTTTGAATACACAACTTTGCACAAACACCTCTCAAACCATCTAAGCTTATCTTTCCCTTCTCATATTAACCCCTAGTCTGGTTCCCCTCCTCCAGCTGTTTCAACAAGTAGTTTTGGCATTTGTTTTACGAACGGATGCCCCTCCTGACTCCATCCCTCCCCATCTATCCGGGCTTGGGAACAGGGAACAGCACTGAGTTGCATTGGCTTCATTCCCAGTGGCTATGACACACAGCACACTGTGAATTTTTGTCACGTACACCGTGACATTTTTAACTCTGGAATAACTGTAATCAGCAAGTGCTTCGTCATCAGTGGAAGTCGAACCGTTCGTTGCCTGGTTTATTGGGTTGAAAATGGAATTTAGGCCAAAGGCCAATCACTGGGAACTATGAGGTCATTCAGCGCTGACATGCAAACTCACAGTAAAAGGCTCGATAGGTGTAACAGGAGGAAAACCTCGCAGTTGCACTAAGATGCAATTGTTAGGAGAGGGTGGAAAGTAAGATGGAAGAAAGAGAATATGAAAGGAGGTACAAAAAAGCAACAAAGGGGTTGCAGCTAGGGACCGAAGACACGCTGCAAAGAACCTTAAGTAATGCCTACAGTGCACCGCATGAGGCACTGACGACACTAACTCCCTAAGGTGGTTGCCTGGTTTAGAAACAATGATTGTACCGTACATAAGCTTATCGGATTTAGCTTTTGCACTTAAGAGCTATACCAACCCACTTCCACCATGATACCTGACGGGTAAGTTTGTAACACTTGGCTAATTATGAATTTTCGTCACATACACCGTGACATTGTTCTTCACAAATATTAACTCAGAATTGTCGTTTACCTCCCATTCACTAAACATTCATATTCATTCACAAATATTAAGCTCAGTGTTCAAAACGTACTATGCATTGTTGTTGCAAATCAGGCAGCGATTCGAGTCGCACTGATAACGAAGCACTTGGCAATTATAAATCTCTTTAGACGTAAGTTATCCCAGAGGTGTAGTGAATTGGATATTAAATATTTGTGGCCTCATATTTGTGAATAAAAAAATGTCACGATGTATATGACAGAACTTCATAATCGGCTACGTGTTACAAGCTTACCAATCTACTATAATGGTGGAGATGGCTTGATATCCATTCTAAGTACAAATCATGAATTCAACAGACATAAATAGTAAACATTTTGTACATGTGGGCCAAATGTCATTATATTTCATTAAAAACAAAATTACATTGGTTAAATACTGCTATTATTCTTTAATATCCATCACAAAACGTAAAAAATTAATAAATATTACTAAGAGTAATCTTTCACGTCCACGGATTTTACACAATAATATGGTAGGAAAACCCATATACCCAGCTGAGTATGTTAATGTAAGACAAGCGAAGCTATGGCCGTTTTCCTGATGCCTTTTATGATGGGTGTTAACTATCCTATCCCATCCCACACTTCGAAGATATATGGGTGAATGACCTCAAACATATTTACGCATGAAGTCATTTTCCTTGAAATGGAAAAGATCTTACGGGATAACTGTTGGGGAAGAAGCCTTATTAGATATGAATGCAAAAAAAATACAAGAATAGATTATTATTATTTATTTATTTTTTTTTTTTTTTGTTTATCCCAGTCCTCCAATTCGACTGGGTGGTATTTATAGTGTGGGGTTCCCTCCTCAGGAGTCCATCACTTTTCTTACTATGTGTGCCGTTTCTAGGATCACACTCTTCTGCATGAGTCCTGGAGCTACTTCAGCCTCTAGTTTTTCTAGATTCCTTTTCAGGGATCTTGGGATCGTGCCTAGTGTTCCTACGATTATGGGTACAATTTCCACTGGCATATCTCATATCTTTCTTATTTCTATTTTCAGATCTTGATACTTATCCATTTTTTCCCTCTCTTTCTCTTCAACTCTGGTGTCCCATGTTATTGCGACATCAATGAGTGATACTTTCTTCTTGACTTTGTCAATCAACGTCACGTCTGGTCTACTTGCACGTATCATCCTATCTGTTCTGATACCATAGTCCCAGAGGATCTTTGCCTGATCGTTTTCTATCACTCCTTCAAGTTGGTGCTCGTACCACTTATTACTGCAAGTAGCTGATGTTTCTTGCACAGGCTCCAGTGGAGGGCTTTTGCCACTGAATCATGCCTCTTTTTGTACTGGTTCTGTGCAAGTGCCGGACATTCGCTTGCTATGTGGTTTATGGTTTCATTTTTCGTATTGCACTTCCTACATATGGGAGAGATGTTATTTCCGTCTATCGTTCTTTGAACATATCTGGTTCTTAGGGCCTGATCTTGTGCCGCTGTTATCATTCCTTCAGTTTCTTTCTTTAGCTCTCCCCTCTGTAGCCATTGCCGCGTGTCATCGCTGGCTAGTTCTTTAGTCTGTCTCATGTATTGTCCGTGCATTGGTTTGTTGTGCCAGTTCTCTGTTCTGTTTGTCATCCTCCTGTCTCTGTATATTTGTGGGTCTTCGTCTACTTTTATTAGTCCTTCTTTCCATGCACTCTTTAGCCACTCGTCTTCACTGGTTTTCATATATTGCCCCAGTGCTCTGTTCTCGATGTTGACGCAGTCCTCTATACTTTGTAGTCCTCTCCCTCCTGTCTTTCGTGTTATGTATAGTCTGTCCGTATTTGCTCTTGGGTGTAGTGCTTTGTGTATTGTCATTTGTTTCCTGGTTTTCTGATCTATGCTGCGGAGTTCTGCCTTCGTCCATTCCAATATTCCTGCACTGTATCTGATTACTGGCACTGCCCATGTGTTTATGGCTTTTATCATATTTCCTCCATTGAGTTTTGCTTGAGTATCGCTTGAGTCTCTGCATATATTCTTTCCTGATCGTGTCCTTCATTATTCCCAGGTATTTGTATGCAGTCTCATCTATGTGTTTGATGTTGCTCCCATCTGGTAGCTTTATCCCTTCAGTTCTAGTTACTTTGCCCTTTTGTATATTGACTAAGGCGCATTTTTCTATTCCAAACTCCATCCTGATGTCCCCAGATACAATCCTTACAGTATGGATTAGGGTATCTATTTCCTTGATGCTCTTACCATGCAGCTTGATGTCGTCCATGAACATCAAATGGTTAATTCTTTTGCCTCTTTTCTTGAGGTGGTACCTGGCATCCATCTTCTGTAGTACTTTTGTCATGGGAATCATGACTACTACAAAGAGTAGTGGGGACAGCGAGTCTCCCTGGAAGATCCCTCTCCGGTTATTAACCTCTGCTAGTCTTATTCCAGAGCTTGTAAGTATTGTATTCCAGTTGTGCATTGTATTTTTGAGGAAGCTGATGGTGTTTTCCTCTGCCCCATATATTTTCAGGCATTCTATTAGCCATGTGTGTGGTATCATGTCGAAGGCTTTCTTATAGTCTATCCATGCCATGCTTAGGTTGCTTTTCCTTCTCCTACTGTTCTTCATTACCATTTTGTCTATCAGGAGCTGGTCTTTTGTGCCCCTACACTTCCTTCTGCAGCCTTTCTGTTGGTGGGGGATGGTGTTTGTCTCCTACAGGTAGTTGTATAGCCTTTCACTGATTATACCTGTTAGTAACTTCCACATTATTGGTAGGCAGGTGATAGGCCTGTAGTTACTGGCTATATTTCCCTTACTCTTGTCTTTTTGTACTAATGATGTCCTTCCTGTGGTCATCCATTTGGGTGCATAGTGATTTGTGATACAATGCTGGAGTTGTTCTGCTATTCATGGGTGTAGGGCCTTGAAGTTTTTGAGCCAGTATCCATGGACTTCATCGGGACCTGGGGCTTTCCAGTTTGGCATTTTCTTTAGTTGGTGTCTGACTGTGTCTGTCGTGATGTCAGTGAATCTTTTTTATTCTCCCTGTTTCTTCTTCCTTGACTTCCTGGAGCCATGTTGCATGTTTGTTGTGTGATACCGGATTGCTCCATATGTTTTCCCAGAGTCTCTTACTTGGTTCGGCTTCAGGATTTCTAGGTGGTTGTCTTCCCCTCTTAGTTGTCTGTATAGTCTTTTCTGGTTTTGTTCCGAATAGTTTGTTCTGTTGGTATCCCTTATTCCTGTTCATGTACCGTTGGATCTTATGTGCTTTGGCCTTAAGCCTCTGTTTTACATCTTCTATTGTGTTGTTTAGTCCCCTCTCTTGTACTTTGTATTTCTGGTCGAGTTCCTCCCTTGTTTTCTTTCTTCTTAGCCTTTTTTCTGCCATCTCTTTCAGTTTACTCAAGTCAGATCTCATCACCATGATTTGCTTTTCCAGGCGCCTTTTCCAAGGAGGTTGCTGTTTTGGTTTCTGTTGGTTTGGTTGTGCTGGTGGTGTTGGTGTTCGTATCCCCATCAGTTCTGCTACTAATCTTGCTCCTGCATATGCCAAGTTATTTGTTTCTGTGATACTGGTGGTGTGTATTTTGCCCATTATTTCATTGACCTCACTTGTTTTCTCCCTTAATTTCTTGGCATTGTAGGCTTTCATGAAGGGGATCTTTGTTCTCTCTGTATCTGGCTCCATCCATTGTCTAATCTTTTCTACCCATTCAGTCCTCTCTGTTACTTCGTCGGTGTTTCTTCGTTGTCGTGTGACATTTCCCTTTCCAGTTCTTCTCTTTCTGTTGGGGAGAGCCAGTTCTTTTTCTTTATGTTCCTTACTTGGTCTGCCAGCCTCTGCTCTGTTTGGGGGGTGTTATTCCTCTCATTCCAGATGTTGACCAACCTTCTTCTATATCCTCTCTCCGTCGGGTTGCTTCTAATGTAGCATCTCCATATTTCCTTATTTTCTTCTCTTGTCCATTTCTTCCTTTGGTTTGCTTCTGTAGCTCCAATCTCAGGCTGTTGGTTACTGTCGTTGTGGTGGTCAGTTGCTGGATGACGACCTCCAAGTACCTGACTGTCTTCCCCTTCAATTGGGTTGAATACCTGGCTGCCGGACGAAGCTCCTCTGTTGCCAGAGGTTCCATTTACGTCGTTGTCGTTTATTCCTTCATTTCTTTCCATCATTGCCGAGTTTTGCTATTTAACCCATAGCTGGACCCTACCCCATCAGGGATAAGTACTCATTTACAGCTGAGTAGACTGAGGAATTTATGGTAAGGATCCTTTCCCAAGGAATCAACGCCGAGGAGAGCGGTCACCCATCCAACGACTGACTAGCCCCAATGTTGCTTAACCTGTCGATCGACGACCTTACCCACTCTGCCACGGCGCCACATTATTATTATTATTATTATTATTATTATTATTATTATTATTATTAATTATTATTATTATTATTATTATTGAAAAAGAAACCCACAAAATCACTGTGTAACTTGTATACTTCTAAGTATTTACATTTAATTTTACTCCACACTCGAGTACTTTCAGGCCCTATCTGTGGCCCATTTTCAAAGAGATGTTTGGGTTGTCAGCCTGGGTCAAGGCCCAGCAGTCCTCTGGAACTACTACTCGTTGAGCTGTCAGTTATGTGATGGCTGTTCTGGTTTCCTTGAGAGTTGCTAATCCCCTCTTGTCGCTCTGATATCCTGAGCTGATGGTCAATGGGATTAACAGTTGTGGTAAGGGAGTGGTCACCAAAAGTCTGTTGGGCAGAAAACCTAATCTCCAGGTCAGCAGGGTCATTCTTAGCTTCTTTTAATATCAAAGCTCTGCTTAGGGGATTTTCTGATGTAAAACCTTTGTTTCCTTCTATTACTTTAATCTCTCTGATGAGTGCTCCTTCTACTCCTGTGACTAATATTATTGCTTTTGTATACAAGCCTACTGTTTTTTTAAATCCATCCTATGGTCATTTTCCCAACAATGCTTAGCTAGGCATTGTTGGGAAAATGACCATAGAATGGATTTTAAAAACAGTAAGCTTATATACAAAAGCAATAAAATTAAGTCACAGGAGGGTAGTAGAAGGAGCACTCATCAGAGAGATTAAAGTAATAGAAAGAAACAAAGGTTTTACCTCAGAAGATCCCATAAGCAGAAAATTTGATATTAAAAGAAGCTAAGATTGACCCTGCTGACCTGGAGATTAGGTTTTCTGCCCAACAGACCTTTGGTGACCACTCGTTTACCACAACTGTTAATCCCATTGACCATCAGCTCAGGATATCAGAGCGACAAAAGGGGATTAGCAACTCTCAAGGAAACCAGAACAGCCATCACATAAATGACAGCTCAACGAGAAGTTCCAGAAGACTGCTGGGCCTTGACCCAGCCTGATATCCCAAAATCTCTTGAAAATGGGCCACAGATAGGGCCTGAAAGTACTCGAGAGCGGAGTAAAATTAAATGTAAAATCTTAGAAGAAAACAAGTTACACAGTGATTTTGTGGGTTTCTTTTTCAATCTTCAGAAGAAAACTGAAACAAGTTTTTGTTTGGTTCATTATTATTATTATTATTATTATTATTATTATTATTATTATTATTATTATTATTATTATTATTATTATTATTATTATTATTATTATTATTTCTTTTCTCTATCACAGTCCTCCAATTTGACTGGGTGGTATTTATAGTGTGGGGTTCCGGGTTGCATCCTGCCTCCTTAGGAGTCCATCACTTTTCTTACTATGTGTGCCGTTTCTAGGATCACACTCTTCTGCATGAGTCCTGGAGCTACTTCAGCCTCTAGTTTTTCTAGATTCCTTTTCAGGGATCTTGGGATCGTGCCTAGTGCTCCTATGATTATGGGTACGATTTCCACTGGCATATCCCATATCCTTCTTATTTCTATTTTCAGATCTTGATACTTGTCCATTTTTTCCCTCTCTTTCTCTTCAACTCTGGTGTCCCATGGTATTACGACATCAATGAGTGATACTTTCTTCTTGACTTTGTCAATCAACGTCACGTCTGGTCTGTTTGCACGTATCA
The DNA here is from genome assembly GCF_015104395.2 of Macrobrachium nipponense. Classification (NCBI taxonomy): domain Eukaryota; kingdom Metazoa; phylum Arthropoda; class Malacostraca; order Decapoda; family Palaemonidae; genus Macrobrachium; species Macrobrachium nipponense. The sequence goes on along the minus strand of NC_087213.1, from coordinate 74,334,974 downwards.
CCCTATCCGTTCTGATACCATAGTCCCAGAGGATCTTTGCGTGATCATTTTCTATCACTCCATCAGGTTGGTGCTCGTACCACTTATTACTGCAAGGTAGCTGATGTTTCTTGCACAGGCTCCAGTGGAGGGCTTTTGCCACTGAATCATGCCTCTTTTTGTACTAGTTCTGTGCAAGTGCCGGGCATTCGCTTGCTATGTGGTTTATGGTTTCATTTTTCGTATTGCACTTCCTACATATGGGAGAGATGTTATTTCCGTCTATCGTTCTTTGAACATATCTGGTTCTTAGGGCCTGATCTTGTGCCGCTGTTATCATTCCTTCAGTTTCCTTCTTTAGCTCTCCCCTCTGTAGCCATTGCCATGTGTCATCGCTGGCTAGTTCTTTAGTCTGTCTCATGTATTGTCCGTGCATTGGTTTGTTGTGCCAGTCCTTTGTTCTGTCTGTCATTCTCCTGTCTCTGTATATTTCTGGGTCTTCGTCTACTTTTATTAGTCCTTCTTCCCATGCACTCTTTAGCCACTCGTCTTCACTGGTTTTCAGATATTGCCCCAGTGCTCTGTTCTCAATGTTGACGCAGTCCTCTATACTTAGTAGTCCTCTCCCTCCTTCCTTTCGTGTTATGTATAGTCTGTCCGTATTTGCTCTTGGGTGTAGTGCTTTGTGTATTGTCATATGTTTCCTGGTTTTCTGATCTATGCTGCGGAGTTCTGCCTTTGTCCATTTCACTATTCCTGCGCTGTATCTGATTACTGGCACTGCCCATGTGTTTATGGCTTTTATCATATTTCCGGCGTTGAGTTTTGACTTGAGTATCGCCTTGAGTCTCTGCATGTATTCTTTCCTGATCGTGTCCTTCATCTCTTGGTGTTTTATATCCCCTCCTTCCATTATTCCCAGGTATTTGTATCCTGTCTCATCTATGTGTTTGATGTTGCTACCATCTGGTAGCTTTATCCCTTCAGTTCTCGTTACTTTGCCTTTTTGTATGTTGACTAAGGCGCATTTTTCTATTCCAAACTCCATCCTGATGTCCCCAGATACAATCCTTACAGTCTGGATTAGGGTATCTATTTCCTTGATGCTCTTACCATACAGCTTGATGTCGTCCATGAACATCAGATGGTTGATTCTGTTGCCTCTTTACTAAGGATGTTCTTCCTGTGGTCATCCATTTGGGTGCTTGGTGATTTGTGATACAATGCTGGAGCTTTTCTGCTATTCGTAGGTGTAGGGCCTTGAAGTTTTTGAGCCAGTATCCATGGACTTCATCGGGACCTGGGGCTTTCCAGTTTGGCATTTTCTTTAGTTGGTGTCTGACTGTGTCTGTCGTGATCTCTGTGAATCTTTGTTTTATTCTCCCTGTTTCTTCTTCCTTGACTTCCTGGAGCCATGTTGCATGTTTGTTGTGTGATTAACCGGGTGCTCCATTATGTTTTCCCCAGAGTATCTTACTTGGTTCAGCTTCAGGAATTTCTGGGTGGTTGTCTTCCCTCTTAGTTGGCTGTATAGTCTTTTCTGGTTGGTTCCGAATAGTTTGTTCTGTTGGTATCCCTTATTCTGTTCATGTACCGTTGGATCTTATGTGCTTTTGGCCTTAAGCCTCTGTTTTATCTTCTATTTGTGTTGTTTAGTCCCCCTCTCTTGTACTTTGTATTTCTGGTTGAGTTCCTCCCTTGTTGCATGTTTGTTGTGTGATACCGGGTTGCTCCATATGTTTTCCCAGAGTCTCTTACTTGGTTCGGCTTCAGGAATTTCTGGGTGGTTGTCTTCCCCTCTTAGTTGGCTGTATAGTCTTTTCTGGTTGGTTCCGAATAGTTTGTTCTGTTGGTATCCCTTATTCCTGTTCATGTACCGTTGGATCTTATGTGCTTTGGCCTTAAGCCTCTGTTTTACATCTTCTATTGTGTTGTTTAGTCCCCTCTCTTGTACTTTGTATTTCTGGTTGAGTTCCTCCCTTGTTTTCTTGCTTCTTAGCCTTTTTTCTGCCATCTCTTTCAGTTTACTCAAGTCAGATCTCATCACCATGATTTGCTTTTCCAGGCGCCTTTTCCAAGGAGGTTGCTGTTTTGGTTTCTGTGTTGGTTGGTTGTTGGTGGCGTTGGTGTTCGTGTCCCCATCAGTTCTGCTACTAATCTTGCTCCTGCATATACCAAGTTATTTGTTTCTGTGATACTGGTGGTGTGTATTATGCCCATTATTTCATTGACCTCACTTGTTTTCTCCCTTAATTTCTTGGTGCTGTAGGCTTTCATGGAGGGGATCTTTGTTCTCTCTGTATCTGGCTCCATCCATTGTCTAATCTTTTCTACCCATTCCGTCCTCTCTGTTACTTCGTCGGTGTTTCTTCGTGTGTGTTGTTTTGATACCCTCATCATCCCTATCGTCTTCTTAGCCTTTTTTCTGCCATCTCTTTCAGTTTACTCAAGTCAGATACCTCATCATCCCTATTCGTCTTCTTAGCCTTTTTTCTGCCATCTCTTTCAGTTTACTCAAAGTCAGATTCGTCGGTGTTTCTTCGTGTGTCGTTGTTTGATCACCTCATCATCCCTTGTTTTCTCCCTTAATTTCTTGGTGTTGTAGGCTTTCATGGAGGGGATCTTTGTTCTCTCTGTATCTGCTCCATCCATTGTCTAATCTTTTTCTACCCATTCCGTCCTCTCTGTTACTTCGTCGGTGTTTCTTCGTGTCGTTGTTTGATACCTCATCATCCCTATCGTCTTCTGTGGCATCGTCTCTCAGTTCGTCTTCGTGTAATTCGTTGTCGATTGACATTTCCCTTTTCAGTTCTTCTCTTTCTGTTGGGGAGAGCCAGTTCTTTTTCTTTATGTTCCTTACTTGGTCTGCCAGCCTCTGCTCTGTTTGGGGGGTGTTATTCCTCTCATTCCAGATGTTGACCAATCTTCTTCTATATCCTCTCTCCGTCGGGTTGCTTCTGATATAGCATCTCCATATTTCCTTATTTTCTTCTCTTGTCCATTTCTTCCTTTTCGCTTCTGTAGCTCCAATCTCAGGCTGTTGATGACTGTCGTTGTGGTGATCAGTTGCTGGATGACGACCTCCAAGTACCTGACCGTCTTCCCCTTCAATTGGGTTGAATACCTGGTTGCCGGACGAAGCTCCTCTGTTGCCAGAGGATCCATTTACGTCGTTGTCGTTTATTCCTTCATTTCTTTCCATCATTGCTGAGTTTTGCTATTTAACCCATAGCTGGACCCTACCCCATCAGGGATAGGTACTCATTTACAGCTGAGTAGACTGAGGAAATTATGGTAAAGATCCTTTCCCAAGGAATCAACGCCGAGGAGAGCGGTCACCCATCCAACGACTGACCAGCCCCAATGTTGCTTAACTTGACTTAAGTCCATTGACGACCTAACCCACTCCTCCACGGCGCCACTTTTATTATTATTATTATTATTATTATTATTATTATTATTATTATTATTATTATTATTATTATTATTATTATTATTATTATTATGGCTACTACGAAGAGTAGTGGGGACAGTGAGTCGCCCTGGAAGATCCTTCTCCTGATATTAACCTCTGCTAGTCTATTCCAGAGCTTGTAAGTATTGTATCCCAGTTGGGCATTGTATTTTTGAGGAAGCTGATGGTGTTTTCCTCTGCCCCATATATTTTCAGGCATTCTATTAGCCATGTGTGTGGTATCATGTCGAAGGCTGTCTTATAGTCTATTCATGCCATGCGTAGGTTGGTTTTCCTTCTCTTACTGTTCTTCATTACCACTTTGTCTATCAGGAGCTGGTCTTTTGTGCCCCTACACTTCCTTCTGCAGCCTTTCTGTTGGTGGGGGATGGTGTTTGTATCCTACAGGTAGTTGTATACCCTTTCGCTGATGATACCTGTTAGTAACTTCCACATTATTGGTAGGCAGGTGATAGGCCTGTAGTTACTGGCTATATTTCCCTTACTCTGGTCTTTCTGGACTAAGGATGTTCTTCCTGTGGTCATCCATTTGGGCGCATGGTGATTTTTGATACAATGCTGGAGTTGTTCTGCTATTCTTGGGTGTAGGGCCTTGAAGCTTTTGAGCCAGTATCCATGGACTTCATCGGGACCTGGGGCTTTCCAGTTGGGCATTTTCTTTAGTTGGTGTCTGACTGTGTCTGTCGTGATGTCAGTGAATCTTTTTTATTCTCCCTGTTTCTTCTGCCTTGACTTCCTGGAGCCATGTTGCATCTCTGGTGGTTCCGAATAGTTTGTTCTGTTGGTATCCCTTATTCCTGTTCATGTATTGTTGGATCTTATGTGCTTTGGCCTTAAGCCTCTGTTTTACATCTTCTATTGTGTTGTTTAGTCCCCTCTCCTGTACTTTGTATTTCTCGTTCAGTTCCTCCCTTGTTTTCTTGCTTCTTAGCCTTTTTTCTGCCATCTCTTTCAGTTTACTCAAGTCAGATCTCATCACCATGATTATTATTATTATTATTATTTTTTTTTTTTTTGCTCTATCACAGTCCTCCAATTCGACTGGGTGGTATTTATAGTGTGGGGTTCCGGGTTGCATCCTGCCTCCTTAAGAGTCCATCACTTTTTTTACTATGAGCGCCGTTTCTAGGATCACACTCTTCTGCATGAGTCCTGATGCTACTTCAGCGTCTAGTTTTTCTAGATTCCTTTTCAAGGATCTTGGGATCGTCCCTAGTGCTCATATGATTATGGGTACGATTTCCACTGGCATATCCCATATCCTTCTTATTTCTATTTTCAGATCTTGATACTTATCCATTTTTTCCCTCTCTTTCTCTTCAACTCTGGTGTCCCATGGTATTGCGATATCAATGAGTGATACTTTCTTCTTGACTTTGTCAATCAACGTCACATCTGGTCTATTTGCACGTATCACCCTATCCGTTCTGATACCATAGTCCCAGAGGATCTTTGCCTGATCGTTTTCTATCACTCCATCAGGTTGGTGCTCGTACCACTTATTACTGCAAGGTAGCTGATGTTTCTTGCACAGGCTCCAGTGGAGGGCTTTTGCCACTGAATCATGCCTCTTTTTGTACTGGTTCTGTGCAATTGCCGGGCATTCGCTTGCTATGTGGTTTATGGTTTCATTTTTCGTATTGCACTTCCTACATATGGGAGAGATGTTATTTCCGTCTATCGTTCTTTGAACATATCTGGGTCTTAGGGCCTGATCTTGTGCCGCTGTTATCATTCCTTCAGTTTCCTTCTTTAGCTCTCCCCTCTGTAGCCATTGCCATGTGTCATCGCTGGCTAGTTCTTTAGTCTGTCTCATGTATTGTCCGTGCATTGGTTTGTTGTGCCAGTCCTCTGTTCTGTCTGTCATTCTCCTATCTCCGTATATTTCTGGGTCTTCGTCTACTTTTATTAGTCCTTCTTCCCATGCACTCTTTAGCCACTCGTCTTCACTGGTTTTCAGATATTGCCCCAGTGCTCTGTTCTCGATGTTGACGCAGTCTTCTATACTTAGTAGTCCTCTCCCTCCTTCCTTTCGTTTTATGTATAGTCTGTCCGTATTTGCTCTTGGGTGTAGTGCTTTGTGTATTGTCATATGTTTCCTGGTTTTCTGATCTATGCTGCGGAGTTCTGCCTTCGTCCATTCCACTATTCCTGCGCTGTATCTGATTACTGGCACTGCCCAAGTGTTTATGGCTTTTATCATATTTCCGGCGTTGAGTTTTGACTTGAGTATCGCCTTGAGTCTCTGCATATATTCTTTCCTGATCGTGTCCTTCATCTCTTGGTGTTTTATATCCCCTCCTTCCATTATTCCCAGGTATTTGTATCCTGTCATTCTTATTATTAATTTATTATTAATATTATTAATTATTATTATTATTATTATTATTTATTATTATTATTATTATTATTATTATTTATTATTATTATTATTCATTATTAATATTAATATAATTATTATTATTAATTATTAGTATATTATTATTATATTAATTATTATTATTATTATTATATTATTATTATTATTATTATTATTTAGCAATCATCACACTGAACAGAATCTCTGCTTTCATAGGGCTGGCCGGAATAGATTGATACTGGAAAAAAAGAATTAATTTTCCCCATTCTTAGATATTATACAGAACCACATTAATAGCATCACAAGAATAAGAGTGAGATGGATCCAAGAAGACCTTGATATCTGAAGAGATGAATCATCTGCAGAACCTTCCGGCTTCGTCCAAATCAGAACCCATAAATTTCAAACCAGTTGCTTGTATTATATATACATTCTCATATCATATTTTTCATATCATAAGCTCAACAGGTCTCCATTTTTGCAGACGTCCGTACAAATTCTGTTTTGTCTGAACTTTTGTTGTTAGCTCAGAATTATGTTCAAATCGTCTGAAAATAAAGTCCACAACTTATTTCGTCCATTCAAGTTCCATGTTGCAAATTCAACAATACAACAAAATAAGGAGGGGTTCAAAGCCCTCTTTCAGCTTAAAAGTATAAACAGTGAGCAGGGTGGAGGCAACATCGTACGTCTGGAAGTGCATCGCACCCACTTAACTATTTTTCGTAAGACGTTCCAGCGAGTTTATTTTAAGTATATCCTTGACTTCAGTTATTTCAAAGGTGACAACAAAAACTGTGGGGAAAAAAAAGTCGGACACAAGTAAAGACTTTCACGTCTCTCTCTCTCTCTCTCTCTCTCTCTCTCTCTCTCTAACAATAGAAGTAGGTAAAAAGCTTTTAAAACCCATAAATGAATTAAATCCTCTTGAGATGGACAGACAACGATAACCGAAAACACAAAGCTCTGGGAATCCTGAGAGGCAATAAAAAAAAAAAAAAAAAAAAAAAAAAAATTAAAAAATGCGCTGAAGTTTCTCCGGCGCAATCGAATTTTCTGTACAGTGTATAATGCTGCATGAGCCGCGGGCCCATGAAACTTTCAGCCATGGCCACGTGGTGGCCTGTCATATAGCGTTGCCAGACACACGATCATAGATAACTTTAATCTTAGATCAAAGAAAAACTACTGAAGCTAGAGGGCTGCAATTCACTATGATTGATGACTCCTCGGTAGTTTTGAAGATCTGAGGGTGGGCAGGAAAAGTGCAGACGGACAGCCAAAGCCATGTCAGCAGTTTTCTTTTACAGAAAACTAAAATTGAAATAAAAAAGAAAAAAGTTAAGAGTATATAGTTACAGAGATCGCATATTGAAGGGGCTGGCTACAGAAAAAAGGAAAACTATCTTCAAAAGGGAGAAAGGCCCCACAATTCAACACAAGACTAACGAAACGAAAACTCTGTTGCATTACAGTATCAAAAATTAATTATCTTGTGCCGTCTAGGGCTACAACCTCTCCTTTCGTTCTATAGTCAACCGAGCCTTTCCTTCTGTTTTCTTTTATCTCGGTCGCAAAGCTTCGCCACTCTCTTGGCAGGAGCTTTCTCCCTCTCATGACCATGAGGCTTTCTGAAGTTCCACCTTCACAAAAGCTCCTCTCCGTATCTCGTGCTCCATCGACTTACTCCCATCTGCGATCGCTTTGGGCGTCAAGAAGCGAAATCTCAGAGGGTTCCTGGAAGTCTTTGAAGTCAGGTTAGCTTAGCAATGTCGTTCCAGGTCGTCTCGAGTGATTAGGTGCTTCCAGTCAAATCGGCCTAACCACTCTAACGAATTGGACAATAGTCCTCTCTTTGCTTGTGGTAGTTTATATGGAAATATTAAATTTTTATGTTAATAATCGTTCATAATACTCTGCTCACACTGACTTTTTATCAAACAGAATAGGGAAATAATCCCCGTAGGAAGGTGGTGCCATCAATGCACCTCATACGGTGCAATGTACGTATTACTTAAGGTTCCTTGCAGCGTCCCTTCGGCTTCTGTAGTAGATTCACATCAACCGTGCATTTGACGTCTAGGCTAGTCCCTTACGACGCTCCTGATTGGTTGTTGATAAGACAATCACAGGACTGGAAACTCTCAGTCTCTCGAGGGTTCACATAGGCAGAAAGTATGTTCCATCTCTCCTGAGGGATAAATCTTTCAGGAGAGGTGGAACATACATCCGGCTTATGTAAACTCTCTCGAGAGACTGAGAGTTTCCAGCCCTGTGATTGGCTTATCAATAGTCAATCAAGAGCGTTGTAAGGGACTGGCCTAGACGTCAAATGCACGGTTGATATGAATCTACTATAGCTGCAACTACTTCATTCCTCTTACTGTACATCCGTTCATATTATCTTTCTTCCATCTTACTTTCCACCCTGTCCTAACAATTGATTCATAGTGCAACTGCGAGGCTTTCCTTCTGTTACACCTTTAAAACCTTTTCACTCTCAATTTCCGTTTTAGCGCTGAATGGCCTTTGCCCCAGTGCTTGGCATTATGCCTAAAACCTATAAATCAATCAATTAATAGGGAAATAATGAAGATACTTTCCATTTCATGAAACTTAGTCATACAGCTAGTGTAATGCACAGGGGGAGGGGATGCAGACACCATCCCCTTTGTAGCTATTTGTGAGTCTGATTGCTCAATACTACTAGTGCACATTACTTAGTAGTATTGTAAGTGCTCCTTCTCTAACCGAGTTCCCATAACAAAGGGATACCCGGCAAAACTGAAATCTTGTTGGGAAGAGCGGGGTGGTGCCAGGGGGAGGGGGCCGTAGTAGAAAGGGGGCAGCGGAGGGAAGGGAAGAAGGAAGAGGGGGGAACGGGAGGAGAAGAAATATGAAGGGAAGGTATGATAAGAAATAAGAGGGAGAGGGAAAAGGAAGAGAGAGAAGGAAGAATGAAAAAAGTAGCAGAAGACAAGTTTTTGTGGCTCTTACTAAAAATACCACTGGCCATATTCCTAGCTTTCTCCTACAACCTTGACCAACACGTATTTATCCTGGTGGGTCTCTGGAGGTCTCACTGCGGGGGCGAAGGGGAAAAATTGCTCATGAACTCAAGCTGTCAATATACGTAGGTTGCAAACGACGCCTAGCACAGTACGACAACTGTTCTCCCCTTACATATCAACATTTATGAATTTTCAGCAGAGCGTGTCTAACCTACTATATTAAAATAATTGCAGCAACGAGGCAATGAGTGAGCAACTGAAATCGAGTAATCGACTGAGCTCCGCTATGTGAAGGCAAAGATTGAATGAAATCCATTTTCAAACATCTTCAACTACTTTATTCATTCAGTGCTACCATGCGTGGCATCGATGATGGATGGGTTAATTACAAAAAGTTTAAAAATAACTGGACATTCAATAGACTAAATATGAAAGGAGGTGCAGTGCACCTTTGAAATCTGTTAAAGCGAGATATTAGTTCTGCTGTAATAAAGGATAAGGACTTTAATTGAAAAATCTAGTTATTTTATCCAATAGTGGTCATCTACAACAGACAGAATAAATCTCTCTCATATCTATCCTTTAAGCTACATTCAACAGCCATACATTAATAAAATCCATAAATCAGGAGGCAATTCGGCAGTTCTGAAGATCTTAAATTGAGAGAGAGAGAGAGAGAGAGAGAGAGAGAGAGGGAGAGAAGAATGGTCGTTAATGGTCTGCGAAAATGTTGTTACCTGAACTTTGATCGTTCTTAATAGTCAGGGAAAAGGACAGTCTCACTCATGTTATCTCTTTCAGAAAGTACGTGTTTGGTGAATGCATGTCAGTCAAGATTTGCTTGGGAATAACATACCAAATCACCATAACGCTATAGTATCATTAAAATATTACTTCGTATACTAAAAATAAAAAAAATAAAAGCTTGCGAATCTTCTGCGCAAAAACTTGTTACCCGAGTAAAAAGAAAAAAGAAGAAACGCGAGTTGACTTACAAGAACTTCAAGACTACTGCGTTTAACTTTTCTCTGTGTATTGTCCTCTGCGTCGAAAGTGGAACGTGGAGTAAATTATTTGTGTTTGGATGACACATGTTCGGGTTTACAAGTGTTCTTGTGACTTCAGTGATTACCAAGTCTTTCATAGACAATCGTTTTTAGAGTTCAAAACAGAATGTGAATGTAGAAACATACTTTTCATAATAATAATAATAAAAAAAATTAGTGTCTCAGCTACGACTTCCTGTAAATTTCATTTAACTCTTCGAAATTTATCGCATTACTTGATAACTATCATTGCTAGGGCTTCTCAAAACATGCCCCCATTTTTACAGTAAAAGTGTCGCTGCGAGGTCATCATAACAATGGGAGCTACTATTCCTAGAATGCCCATCAGCATCACGCTCACGTGATTATTGTATGCAGTTCTCGGTGATTCAACATGCCCAGTGTCTGGGGATGTGCAGATCCTCATCATTTGCATTCTCTGAACGAAAACTTTTGAGATGAATATAATGTTTATTAAGTTTCTCCCGTTAAAGTTTGTCAGTTCGCGTGATTTTACCATATAAAAGGATGCAAAAAGGTTTTTGGGGAAAATGTTGTCTACACTTTAAATATAATGACGAACGGAAAAATTAGAAACTATGCATAAATCACATCGTGTGTCTGAATTTTTCGTTCGCTTCCCACCTGGGTGACTCCCACCTGTGCTGCCAGACACATCGTCGCCCCGGGAAAAATTATCGTACTTCCAAAGTAATTTGATTTTAAAACCAAGGTTTTCATGAAAAAACGTACGTGAAACATTTGAAAGATAAGTGTTCCATTTCAATAATAGGGATATCATAACTATTTAAAGCAAAGTTTCGGGAAAACATCAGCACTCACAAACGGGAAGCTGTGTTTGCCATATCGGGGAGCAGCCAGTTCCCCCACTAAGCGACTTTCAGTCCCAGTAAAGAAGAGTGAGTGGTTTCGTTAAGTGCTAAGTGTGTCTGTACTTAGAGACTGGACGTGTTTTCCCTACAAAAGAACCAGGAGATATTTATTCATAAGGTATGGTGCGTTCTTTGAATAACTGTTAAAAACAATCATTAAAACTCATAAAATGAAAGCGCAATGCTCTCAGAAAGTGAAAGTGTTCGATGCGTGTCTGTCTGGTGGTGATGTCATCCATGTGACAGAAAGACAGACAATTCATTGAAGAGTTGATTCATACCTTTACCAGTAGTCATTTTAAGGAAGTGTGAATGGCTAGGTTGCAAATGTGTCAGCCAAAAGTAAAATTAATGGCGAATTTTTAAAGCTAGAACAATAGGAACATTTTAACCTAAAGTTATGATTGGGTTTTAAGTAGATAAAAATTATAAATTAATATGACAATGAATCCTTTTTCTCATTTTATGGTTTTGTGAAGCAATTTCAGATTGGCATATTAGAATAATGATCAAAAGTAAAGAAAATCACAAGGGTAACAAAGCGCTTAGATATTCTTCGTCTGATGCAATTCTAATAACCACGAACATTAAAAGCCACAAACTGTTACTTTTTCAATTGCATTGGTCCCAAACTGTTACTTTTTCAATTGCATTGGTGTAACACGCTGCACGCAGCGCCATCAATGGCCATGAAAAGTTAGTGGGAAGACATCAACCAAATGGCGCAGTTTGGCTCGGCCGCTCGGGTCGAAGATGGGTCATGGCCCACCCACTCGCTTGCTGCTCGCCCTCATGAAATCTCTCCCATTTCGCCCTCCCTACCTGCCTCCCCCGATGAGCAAAAGACCACTTTCATAATGCCATTCATTGTTTCAGGGAAAGTTTTAATAGTAACTTTCACTCTTCCGTAGATAATTTTAAACGATTCATTCTCACATGACTCATTTCAAAGGGGCCCATTATCTTAATCATTCTTTTGTAAATTTATATATATATATATATATATATATATATATATATATATATACATATATATACATATATATATATATATATGTATGTATGTATATATATGTATATGTATATATATGTATATACATATGTAATAATCATATATATAATATATATATATATATATATACATATATATGTATTGTTATGTATGTATGTATATATATTACAGGAAGAATTTGCTTTTATCACATCACTGTGATTCATATAACATCCAGTTCGCTCTACCTCGGAATTAATATTTTTTCACATATGTTAACTAAAGGAGAATTTTTTTTTTAGTTGTGTCCTGATTTCTCCTCTGTGCGCTTGTTCGAATCCACGAGAGGACGAAATGATTATCAACTAAAAAAAACTTCCCTTTCGGTTAACATATATTAAAATATATTAATTCCGAGTTGAGGGAATTTGATATTAAAGGACATTTATAGCTTAATGTATAAATAAATAATATATATGTGTGTATGTGTTTATTAGACTGTTTCATTCTGCCATTCATTCTTTCAAAGCAAATTTTTAACTCAATAGGGCGAGCAGATACTATGTATTTAAGCAACTCCCGAGTGGCAGCTTCTGAGTGGTGATCAGCTGACTTGCAAAGTCGCTCGTTTTCCTATCTTTCATTCCAGTAATCTCCGGATATGACGATTGAATTCGGTGGCCATATACCTCTTGGTGTCTCACTACTTTCCGATTAACTTTGTGTTTACAATTCATAGATTTTAGTATTTTCAGTTATATTTCGTGCACTGTAAACGAAAAAAATGACTTGAATATTTCATACATCTCCAAAAGAATTTAAGTGTTTAAAACCCCATGAAACTATACCATATCTCGATTAACAAAATCAGTGACGTTATTCAGCATTACACATTAGCCACGATCTGTGTATCTTTTATCTGCATACGGTTTCGTAACCTCCAGGTGAAATCTATATAGCCCAAAAGGAATTATCAACTTATTAACATCAAAATCCCTCAGAGTTAAACTTCATCTTGGGTTACGCAAGAAAGATCTTTTATCGGAAACTCAAACGTTGCCCAGATTATTCTATTATAATTTGATTTCGTAGCTCCAACGCCCCGATAGCAATTGCCTTCGGAACTACAAAGCGAAGACAATAGGGATGAACAAGGTGCGCCTCTTACCGTTATATATACTCAAAGGTTTCAACGGGAAAGCTTAAGATTAAATTGGCATCAAAAAGATGTTACCTTTGGAAGATCAGGCTGCATCTTCATAATGGCACATCTACGGATAATTTGTATGTTCAGTGTTCGAACTTGGATTGAGTAATGTTAGGGTGAAAAAATTCTTCATTTGTAGACAAAAACTTTCTTATAGGTCATAAATCCAGATTTATCGTAGCCTGGTAAACTTTCGAGAGAGAGAGAGAGAGAGAGAGAGAGAGAGAGAGAGAGAGAGAGAGAGAGAGAGAGAGAGAGAGAGAGAGAAACGAAAACATTTGTCGAGTGTGAAGCTAGTTACCTGAAATCTGGAGGAAGCCATGCAAGGTGCGAACTAGGAAAACTACCTCGAACAAAAAAATTGAAAGAGAAAGATGTGAGCAATCATGAAAAGAAGCCGGGGAAAACAAAAGACGCGAGACCATCTCGGGATACTCAAAAGATCCTGGTCTGTATATTTAACTTTGTGAAAAAAGGAAGGTAAACTGTGGGTGGGCGTTGCAGGTAGGGTGTGACGGACTAGGATGCTTACGTCACGCCCGCCTGAGTCACCCGCACCTCATGTTACGGCAAGAGGCGCCCACTTCGTCAGAGCTGGAAGGAAGGAAGAGACTCGTGAGGGACAGGTGGCCGCTGCCTTAAACGTTATCAAGTGCAGTAGGAGGCTTATGGCGGGCAAAACTTACACAGGGATTTAGAAAGGAAATCTTCGGTCATTTGTCACTCTCCATTCTCAGAGGAATTCAAGATGAATACGCAAAATAGAAAGCGAACAAATATTACAGACATAGTATGCATATGGACTGTTGCCAAACTGCTAGCAATACTTGCGCCGTATAAGGAAAGAGATAATAAGGAAAAATACATAAAGCAGATAAGGAGAAAGTGGGGAGGAAAAACTTCCTTTGTGTTGACTCCCCCACTCCGACAAGAAATAAGAACGGCTTTCAAAGTAGGAAGAGCGAAAGGGAAACAAACAAACAAAAAAAGCTAGCCATTGTGAAGCCAGTTATCATGGCAGTGTCCCGGATGTTGGAAGGAAGGAAGAAATTATTGCGCTGTGTCGGCTAATTTCCTTCATAATAGAGACTGAGGGCTGAAAAGAAATGGCAGTACCGGAAACATTTCTGTTAATTTCATTGGTAGACAATAATGACAATCATTCCGTTTACACATTAACACAGCCAGAATATAAGTGGTTGAGTTTTTTTTCGTAAATTTTATTACTTGAACAAAAAGGTAATCGCCTACAAGAGATATACTTTTTTGTTATGGAATACAGGATGGCTTACAAAAATCAATAACTGTAAAGTTACACCAGTATCAAGAATTCTTGCATATTACATATATGTATATATATATATACATATATATATATATATATATATATATATATATATATATATAGTATATATATTATTATAAAAGGTGTCATTGGGTTCTTTGATTTGATAAAGGACGAATAAAGTGAAATTTGTTTAAATATGAAACTATAAACATTGAGTCACGAGTGCTAGTGGTTAATTAGCTGACAGAAACACACATGTAACCTAAATGTTCGTAGATTTTTATTTTCATAGAGACATGGTATGTTGTGGCACGTATTCAGGGTGCAGATAATCAAGGAAGTCCAAACAGGGCACGAAAAGCTCTTATGGTGTTCTATGGTCTACGTGACAATCGATGGTAAATATATATATATATATATATATATATATATATATATATATATATATATATATATATATATATATATATAATATATATATATATATATAAAGATATATGCCACGAAGGAAAAATAAATGAAGGAGGTCTGCAAGATCTTTCGACGTTAAAAGTCCTTTACTGAGCAGAGACTGACATACATACGAGAAAAGACAATACAAGAAGATTCGTATAACTGACAGATAGGGATTATAAAGAGATTAGTACCTAGAATCCAACACACCTGGAAGATAAGAAACCTTCCCAAACAAGCATAAACAATGGGTGCAATTAAAGGTTTAAGACAATCATCTCAGATACAATTTCAAGACAATTAAAGGATTATAGGTGACAGCTATTCAGAACTTGGTAAACAAAACCATATTCACAATACATGACAGACATACATTACAACAAAATTAATAACTCTAAGGCAACTGATTTTTATTTAAGTCAGTAATTATATCTTTGAGGTCATTCTTAAACATGTTACAGATACAAGGGTCTAAGTGAAAAAGGCCACGACTAACATTGAAATTACAATGAAAAGTAAGTTGTATTAAAGCAGATTCTAAAAGATTTCGTGGTAAGACATCTCTTGACCTTGCAATTACTGAACTATCAATCCAATTTATTCGGTGGTTGTTTTCACTTAAATGAATGAATAATGCATTAGATTTTTGCCCAGTTTTTACAGAATATTTATGCTGGCTTAGCCTTACTTCTAAGCCTTTGCTAGACTGTCCGAGATAAAATGAGGGACAATCCATACATGGAATTTTATATATTATGTTGTTGCTTTCTCTGGGGCCATTTTTTATTAACATTCCTTGTAGTGTGTTATTATAGGAAAAAACCTTTAATTGCACCCATTGTTTATGCTTGTTTGGGAAGGTTTCTTATCTTCCAGGTGTGTCGGATTCTAGGTACTAATCTCTTTATAATCCTTATCTGTCAGTTATACGAATCTTCTTGTATTGTCTTTTCTCGTATATATGTCAGTCTCTGCTCAGTAAAGGACTTTTAACGTCGAAAGATCTTGCAGACCTCCTTCGTTTATTTTTCCTTCGTGGCATATATCTTTATTTATGGATTTATCACGTTCCTAACTTTCGTGATTCAGTTATACACACACACACACACACACACACACACACATATATAATATATAATATATATATATATATATTATATATAGATATATATATATATATATATATATATATATATATATATATATATATATATATATATATGATATATATATATATATAAGATATATTATATATATTCTATATATATGTAGTATATTCTATATATATATATATATATATATATATATATATATATATATATATATGGCTGATACGTTTGCAACTGTAATATCCATAATGCCCTCTTAACTTCTCGAATTCATCCGGCTTTTTAGATGCGTTTGTCAATACAAAGCCTTACATACAAATGCAAGGAATAAGAATTAATTGTGATTATATTATATATATCTGTGAGAGACAAATCGGCACTATTTTCACAACATTTCCAAGGATAAGCTGAAAATAACCCATTATTATGAGAATATTTTTAGTTTAATACTGTGTATTTCAACATTAACCTAATTACCCACACAGGAGGTGGCTTTTGAGAGAGAACAAAAAAGTCAATACCTCGTTCATATTCTAATTCCTGTATTGTGGGTGAATCCATATGCGGATAACTAACAACATTAGATGATTCATACACTTATCAGCAGCAATCGAACCATGTACTCACAAAATGCATTCTAACCTTGACCAAGCGCCATCTAGAAGGTCAGTCAATGAAACTTAAGACTACCACAGTGGCAGTAAACGGGAATACTTATGTAGACGTTGCCTTGAAGTACCAATGACTTCAGATTCTTAACGCACCGTATTCCAAGGCAGAGAAGCAACTATTTGGAGACTGTGAACCACTCGGGGAAAAGTATTCCTGAAACGGCAGATGTGCCTCTTTTGAGGCCAATGTCAACCATTTTTCTCACCCCTGTGGAGAACCGGTTAAAAAATGATTAGCATGCCGTCCGCTCTGCCAGACGCATTGTGCTTGCAGCCACATATCTGACACTCATCTTCGAAATTAAAACTAGAAAGATTAAAATACTGTATATATACATGTATATATATATATATATATATATATATATATATATATATATATATATATATATATATATATGGGTGTACGTATTTGTACCTAAGTCACCGTGTTTCTACATTAGGTAACTCAATAGTTATTATTCGCTATGGGTAATTCGATTGTTCTGCTGAATAACAATCACTTTCTCATGCAAAAGTGAGTCAGGCTGACAATAACACGCGACGACTGCACACTGGTGAAGTGTCTGAAACTCTGAAGTAGAAGTTCCCCAGTTCACTCAAGCCACGCTGTCTGGTGCGCTCATCACGCAGCAAGCTTTCTCTCGCCATCTACTGGGAGAGAAGATCTCCTCAAGTCAAAAGGCCACGGCCGTAACTGTCTTTTTGTTTTAAAGGGGGAAATCTGGGCCATGTGACGACGTTATGCAATTGCCCATTTATTCCGCCAACGTTTCCTTTGTTGCAAATGGATTACAGGTGGGGGGGGGGGGGGGAGTGTGCCTGTGTTTGATTCTTTAACAGCTTTTAGTCATTTTTCCTTGTTTGGTTTATACACAATGGTTCTGCAAGCTGTCATCTGGTCATGTGAATAGAATTTGGGTAAAGTTTGGAAAAAAAGCGTATAATTCTAATGCGTTAAGAGGAAAGAAAGATTAGCTGTCTTTTTAGTATAATAATTCTGACCTTTATTTTCTAGTTTACTGCTTTATCATCTTTGAACTGGGAGAATAATTTCCATTGTCAGGATAAATGTAAGAAAGTTTTCATTTATTTTCAAATCCACTTTCTTTTCAAGAACAGGCAACGTTTGAAGGATTTTAGAAGTTTGTTTGTTTGCTTGTATGGTGCTTTTACGTTGCATGGAACCAGTGGTTATTCAGCAACGGGACCAACGGCTTTACGTGACTTCTGAACCACGTCGAGAGTGAACTTTTATCACCAGAAATACACATCTCTCACATCTCAATGGAATGCCCGAGAATCGAACTTGCGGCCATCGAGGTTGCATGCCAAGACCATACCGATCAAGCCACTAAGGCGCTGGATTTTAGTAGTACGGGTCCCCAAGGTTGAAACAGTCCAGTATTGACAGTTAAATTGATTGATTGTGTCTATTAAATCTGGTGTCACTATTGACAGTTCAGTTAGGCATTAAACCTATAATGGCTATAAGTGATTTTAAAGATTATGTTTTCATTTTCATACTGTCATAGTTGTTGACATATGCTGAGTTAATAGATGATTCCTAAAAATGATAGGAACTTGCTTTGCTTCTGGCAGGTGTGAAAATTTCAGCCTTGCAGGGTTAGGAGTCCTACCAGGTGTCCATACTGCGTAATGCAGCCGTTCCACATGGTAGGAAGGTCAGAAAAACAAGAAGGACGCGAGCAAAAGTCCTTTCTTTAATGTCTTTAAGGAACCTCTGATTCCTGGAACACTACGGAAACGCAAAGGAAACATTAAATAGAAACAAAAAAGGAACGGAAAAGTACTTCGAAGCAAGTCGAGGCTTAACGCGTATTAAATGAACATCGTAAAAGCGCTTGATCAACTAGGAAGGATCAGTTACTGATCCTTGTAATACTTATATTACAAAGCTTTAGTGAACATTGAAACAACTTTGGGACCTTCCCTACATTGTGACCCACAAGGGTTTCGGAGGGTCGTTATCTAGGACTAATATTTCTCTAGGGTCATTATCTTTATGATATGTACAGTCTTTTGTGTATGTTTTTACGGTCATCCCCAAACGGGTTTGTACTAAACACACAGCAAAGGTGGAGGTGGAGTTACTATCTAGGAAAAATCTCAAAAGTACTTACAAGCACGTCGTGGCTTGACGCGTATTTAGTGAACACTGAAAACTCTTGCTCAAATAGGAGGAATCAGTTAATCATCTTTTTAAAACTTAGATTACAAAGCTTTTGTGGACACTGATGCAACTTTGTATTTCGTAGATTTAGCACCCTTTGTTCCAATTGTGGAATGAGTCATGACCTGAAACGCGATCTGGGAAATGAAACACCTGGCGTTAGCGACCCGGCGTTTTCTCGTCTATTTTTAGATGGCAGATCAGCTGCAGTGGCGTCGTGTATTCAACTCATGAAATTTAGATGGAAAACATGTCCATAGGTAAGCGTGGGTGGTTTATCTTCTGTATACATTAACAATGATCACCGCTGGTCGAAAAAATAGAGTTTTCACACAATTGCTTATCAAGTTTTATGTCTCAGTGGCAAAAAATTAAACCTATCTGAACAGACACGTACTATGTGTGCGGGACAGACATGCTGTAAATTTCAAATAAAATGACAACAGCAAGTAATCGCACAAAGTGATAGAATAAGCATTTCACCACTCAGGTGTTTCTGATAATGATACGAGGATTCGTTGCTGCGCCTAATGAATAAATACTTTTGGCTGAGCTATTTTCATCATAATGGCTCATATATGAATGTGGTAACAGTTCCCTATCGTACTATCAACATTCCTTTTCCAACATAGTGAACTGCCTCGTCATTTATAGCTAAAATTCTAAGAACGTTCGTGGAATGGTTAATAATATCAAATAAAACTTATATTTTGTCCTATTATCATCCATTACTTTGCACGGGGCCAAAACATGACTACATTAGTTGGTTTTAGATCAGACATTATAAATATGATATACATACATATATATATATGTCAAATCTTGCAGCATTAAGAAAAACTGCAGGCAATGGCGGAGAAGAAAACTTAAAAATAAGCTTTGAACGTTAAAGCTCTATTTCAAGTACATGAAATTACATAAAATTCATTCAGTACCCGCAAACCTTCACAGTTCAGAACAGAGGCCATCCTACGTGGCAGGACGAGGTCCACAAGGTGCAGAATAACAACATTCTCGAGCGGAAATTCCCTACCCACAAGATCTCCTCGTGCAGGAAGAGCGATGCCCTTTTATAGTTCGTGACTGCATTTCTCTCGGGCAAAGGAAGAGAACCATGCGCATATGAAGAAAGGGCGCTTCCTCCACCCCCCATCAATAAAAATAAAACGCCCCCACTAACCACCAATGAAAATAAGGTAACCGGTTTATTACAATTTACCAACCTGCCGTGAAAGCTGTGTCATAAAAGAAACCAATTACAAAAGAGTGCCAGTTCCCTACTGATATAAATTGTCATAAAATATGCGCAAAGTTAAATTTTCGCCCCGGTGACTAAAACACTGGCTAGTCCCACGAGAGCACCATTCATGTGACGAAGAAAACATTCATGAAATCTTATCAACTGTGATTGGCGATAATATAGTCGCCGTCGGCGAGGCAAAGAGTGATAAGATGAATATGCTGCAATGGAGAGAAAAGATAAATGGAAGAGAACAGGGGAGTGACAATGAGCAAAGTTGATGATATTTACATTAGCGATGGGTACTGCAATACGTCTGACAAGAAAACAAACGTGTTGCTACAAAGTACTACGAATACAGAGTTGGGATTTCTTCTGTAGAAGAAGGCGCTTGAGTATCCTAATGACACACTGCATTAATAATGCCAGATGAGCATTCGTATCAGGAAGATCTATTTTATGACAATTTCTTTGCGATTACTCAGTATTATAATGACGATTCCTACAGAAAAGTGATGTCTCTTGCAAATGCATTTGGAATAAATTTTATCATCATTCAAAACGGAATCTTTCGTTTCAAGTTAAGTCATACAAAGTAAGGTTCATGGTATCCTTTACCATTGTATCACCACGAAATTAATACTTATTTCTGTATTGGTGCTAAAACTGAAGTCGTGTGCAATGGCGATTTAGCAACAACATGACGTACATTTAAATGCAACACCAATGTAGAAAAAACATAGTTGTTACTTGTTGCACAGGTTAGCGGCAAAATGCTTAAACTTTCCAAAATAACTTAGTTTTTTTTAACGATAATTAAACCTAGGTAAATGGAGAAGTGTACGATATCTCTCAAAATCAAATGGTAATTCCATCAAAGACTTCAAGAGTCAAGAGTTCACCTTCTGACATTAACCTTACCGCGATAAGTCGTTGTGCAAGGTTCATGGGCAGAAGGTCGGCCCACACTACAGCTGCTACCAATACACGCACGCACATGCAAGCAAATATAACCTTGCATGGAGTTCCGGACGGTAAAGTTCAAGGTAGTACAGGTATGGAGAACCAGAAAATCTAAGACGTAAGAGTTAACTTTGACGGGCATAACATTAAGGCCTTCTACGAGATGCTCGCTTTCATTGTGCATAAACCTTTAGATCTTTTCAGAAGATTATGGGTTATACGAGAATAAATGATACCCAATAAGGCGTATCATGTTCAAGAGATTCAACTCTCCAGAGAGAGAGAGAGATTCACCTCTTTAACAGAAAGCTGACAACTGGATTCATTTCACAATACAAAAAGAGGGTATTATCACTCAAGAAAAAATTAATTACATATCTCTACCGTTCATAACAGCAAGAGATCCGTGCAAGACGTTGAAAATCCAATAAAATTAATGTATACTATAACTATTTTGTAAACGGAAAACTGATGCTAAAAAAAACTGACAAGATCATTCTAATTTCAGGAAAGCAAAGTATGGAAGAAAGTACTTTCACAAGATTAAACAGAATAATCTTCCTAAAGAGAAATATAATCTCAGACTTTCAAGCTTGAAAGGTTATTATTATATGCTTCCTCTATTGATAAATAGGTAAAGTTATTAAGAGAGAGAGAGAGAGAGAGAGAGAGAGAGAAATATAAAATAAACCTATATCATAATAGTCACATCATAAACGGGGTGAACACCCTTTCAGCTGCCTCAGGTATAAACATATTTTTACTGATAAAAAAAAAATAAACAAGTAAAAAATGAGCCAAAGTTTCTTCGGCGCAATCGAGGTTCTGTACAGCGTATAATGCTGTATGAAACTCTCAGCCGCGGCCCATGAACTTTCAGCCACGACCCGGTGGTGGCCTGTGCTCTTAGCACCTAAAGCGTTGCAAGCCTCACGATCATGGCCAACTTTAATCTTAAATAAAATAAAAACTACTGAGGCTAGAGGGCTCCAATTTGGTATGTTTGACGACTGGAAGGTGGATGACCAACATGCCAATTTGCAGCCCTCTAGCCTCGGTAAGTTTTTAAGATCTGAGGGCGGAGAGAAAAGGAGCGGAACGGACAAACAAAGCCAACTCAATAGTTTTCTTCTACAGAAAAGTTAAACGTCTCAATTCACCATCATACGAAGTCACCTGACAAACAGGTAAATTTTGTAACCGCGCCGAGGGAGGTCAGCAGAGCCTCGCTCTTCTCACGCGATCTAAATCGGTCCTCCTTCCGTCGATGCCACAAAAGGTGCTCTCATCAAAAATGGATGTCGTGGATTTATTGACAGATCTTGCGAGAGTCTGACCACGCAAAGGGATACTACTCGGCCTGTGAAAGAACGAACCTTGTTTTCCTCTAAAGTAGGTTGTGGGATGTGATATATATAGGCCAAGGCCCAGCGCCGAGACCTACGAGGTCATTCAGCACTGAAAGGGAACTTGGAAGTAAAGGAGGCTTCAAAGGTGTAACAGGAGGAAAACTTCGCAGTTGCTCTCTGAAACAATTGCTAGGAGTGTGTGGAAAGTAAGGTGGAAGATAGAGACTATGAACGGAGATACAGTCAAAGGAATGAAAGGGGTTACAACTAGGGGACTGAGGGGCGCAGCACATAACTTTTAGTAATGACTACAGTGCACCGCGTGAGGTACACTGTTGGCATTATTCCCCTACGGGTGTTATAATTAAAAATTATGTATTTTTCATAGGTAATATAACAAGAGTATATGGAAAATATTTGCGATTCAATTTTTTTTTTATCTTATCCTATCTTTTAACTTGATGTTTATGTTGTCAAAGTTTGAAAAAATTCAGTATATTGTATATATATACTTACACGTGTGTGTGTTATCTCTCTCAAAACCAAGAGGCATATGTTCGAATCCTACGTGATCCCTTTGCGTGTGCATTTTGCTTGTGTAAAATAAAATCTATAATATAGGGTAGTTTTGATTCGATATTTCAGTGAGAGAGAGAGAGAGAAACCACTACGGTCGTAGAGCTGTTAACGAAGGCTCAGAAAAGAAGACTGGAGTGGTATGGCCATGTGATGAGAAGGAAAGAGACATATGTAGAGAGGAGAGTGGTGCAGACATTGGGGCCTGGTGGGAGAGAGAGAGAGAGCAAGAGGCAGACCGAAGCGAAGGTGGATGGACGCAGTTAAGAGATCCGAGATAAACAATGGTCAGTGGACGATGTGTTTGACCATGCCAGGTGGAGGAAAGCTGTCAGAAACCTCGACTCACATCGGAGTGGGAAAAGATGAAAAGAAAGAAGATAAACACACCCACATATATATATATATATATATATATATATATATATATATATATATATATATATATATATATATATATATATACACAAGTTTGGTACTATTTCATGTTTTTCTCTAAGAATGCGTTTCTTACATCATTTGATATTTGAAACAATTATGATACACACACAATATATATGTGTGTGCGCGTATGTATGTATGTATAACTGAATCACGAAAATTTGGAACGTGATGAATATATAAATAAAGGTAGGTGCCACGAAGGAAAGTGAAACACTGGAGTGCTGGGAGATATTTCGACTCAGGGGTCTTGACTTAGCAGACTGACATACATATAGAAGGAAATGAGTATACAGGGAAGGGTCGTATAAATGACACATACGGATTATAAAGGAAATAAGTACCTAGAATCCAACACACCTGGTGAGGGAAGGTTACTAATTCCTCAGGTGTGTTGGATTCTAGGTACTTATTTCCTTTATAATCCTTATCTGTCATTTATACGACCCTTCCTTGTACACTCGTCTTATGTATGTCAGTCTGCCAAGTAAAGGACCTTGAGTCGAAAGGTCTCGCAGCCCTCCACCGTTTCACTTTCCTTCGTGGCCTTTATATATATTATTATATATATATATATATATATATTATATGATATATATATATATATTATATTTGTATTATATATTATTATATATGTATATTATGTATGTATATATGTCATAATTGTTTAAAATTTCAATTATGTAAGAAATGCATTCTCAGAAAAAACAAAATAAGTCCTAAACTTCTGTAACGTCTAAACAGATACCAGGAAAAAGCAAGTATATTGAAGTTAAAACCAGACCACTGAGCTGATTACGAGCCTCTCCTAGGGCTGGCCCAAAGGATTAGATATTTTTACGTGGCTAGGAACCAGTTGGTTTCCTATAAACGGGACCTAGTTTATTGTGGGATCCGAACCACATTATATCGGGAAATTAATTTCTAATCACCAGAATAAAAATTCCTCTGATGCCAAGTTGGCAAAGTGGTTAATCGAACTAAGGACTACCGAATCGGTAGGCGATCACATAAACCATTCGTTCAACGAAGAACTACAGATATCAGGAACAACACCAGAAAGAAACAATCACAATTCATAATGGTAATGTGTGAGACCCATTCTTGGAAAAGAAATAAAAATTGAGATACACGACGCAAACTTATTTTCAAATAAAAGGAGACACCTTAGAGGAACTATCTTTCAATATAATCCAGACCCCATAACACTATTATGTACTAAACTACATGTGGCCAAGTAGCTGGATACTGTTCATATGGAAAATGAATATTCAAAGAAAAAAGCCAGGCCATCCATCAACTGTTCATATTTCCAGGCACCAAAAACATGGACTGGAAAAACAATCGTTGGCATCTGAAGACTTCACACACACTTTATAAACGTGGCCACCGCCACGGTGTATACCTTTTCCTTTTGCGATCGTAATTGAAGCGAGTGGTGCATTTATGTATGCATTCCCTGCAATCAACGAGGTGCTCCGTCCCTTGAAAGATGTACGATGTATCCTTGAATCACTCAGAGATGCTCAGGCAAGACATCGATTACACCTTACACCAGCGATCCTTGGAGTAACAGACCGTTTGGGAACCATCGAATAACTCGAAAAGCAAACAACGTCCCAGTAAGCATTCCTAGTATTCACGTAACGAATCCTAATTGGTCAACATCCACCCTCCCCCCCACTTCGCCCACGCCCAGAAAATGATAATAATAATATAAGTCGTACACTAACTGGATGGGATAAAACAGAAGTTTCCCACCTTTGTAAGTGAAGTTGCTAGACATTATAGATCAACATATCAAAATTTTGGTTCTTTCTCTTATTCATCAACTCAAGTCTAGTGTGCAATATATTTTCAGGGTTATATTCGAGCTAAAATGCAAATTCAAATAGAGAGAAATAGCGGCTTCTCTCCAATGGAATAAACTTTACTGGAAGTTACAACAAAAATGTTTAAAAGTTTGATAATGGAAAAAGGTATTGAACGTTTTCTATAGAAGTTACTTTTAGAGCAAATGCTTAATAAGGAGACACTGTGAACTTAAGAGTTGGGTCAGGAATAAAGAATCTATATTGAAAGGATGGAATCCGGGTTGTGACAAAATTTAACACAAATTAAAAACAATAAACCATGATAACAAAACAACGTACATAAGCAACATAAGAATATGATTCACAAGTAATAACATTTGTTCTCAAAATAGAGGCATTACAATAAAAACAGGTTAGTTAAGTTTTTCGTCATCATTTATCTTCCAAACTAAATGATCACACACTCTTACTGTAATTTATTTAAGAGAGAGAGAGAGAATGAACACCTCCATGGAGATTACACTGGGGATTTGTTCCACTTGAATGGCACTTTCCGGCAGCCGGTGTCTTGTTCAGTCAGCAAAATCTTTTACCAGTACTTTCATGTCTGCGTCTATTTGCTTGGACATGCTTCGACATGGGCTGTTTGGATTAGAAGAAATCTCCGTTTCCATCGTTTGTGCGTTAGAGAGAGAGAGAGAGAGAATCATATGCTCGATTTGCCTGTGTTTTCAAACTGACTTTCATACTTCCCATGTATTCAACTACTGCGCAACAGAGGACAGAAGTTTTCTATACTCAAGCCGATAACACGAACAAGTCAAAATTTATTTGATTTAAAGTTTCAAAACATTATTTTATCACTACCTAACTGAACCTATTTCTCGCAGTCTTTAGGATATAATGTAACCATCCTCATCGATATATCTACCTTTCCCATGCTTTCATGATAAGCAAGGTTAACCCTGAGGACTCTCCAATATTCGATCTTCTAGGTAAAAGGAGACAGACCTATCAAACAAGAGCTGCTCTTGAACCTCGAGCAAAGAGGAGGTACGATAAGATAACAGAGATAAAGCTTATCAGACCCAGACCTGACGCGGTGCTGATCAGATACACGTACCTTTTTCCTCTCAGCTACCCCACCTTAACTCTCAAATCTACAGTCTTAGTCTTCAGCCATTATCTACCTTTTTAAGTAAAGGGCCTTTCCTTTACTAGTCTTGATACAGATTTGCTTCTTGATGAGTTTTATTACGTTGTGATTTGAATAAGTTCCTTTTATCAAAGAATAAATTTCTCTACTTTCTACAATCCAATTTTTACAATGCAATTTTTTCATTATTCTCTCTCTCTCTCTCTCTCTCTCTCTCTCTCTTATATATATATATATATTATATATATATATATATATATATATATATATATATGTGTGTGTGTGTGTGTGTGTGTGTGTGTGTGTGTGTGTGTGTGTGTGTGTGTGTGTATGTGTATTCTTACTGAAATGGTAAATAATGTTAATGATGTTAATGGAAGAATCGAGTAAGTACGTATCACAATGGACAAAGTCATCATACTAGATTCGTAATCAAATAGACTAAAGGAAAGAATGATTCTTGGGTTTATTTAATAAAAACGTCATCGGTTGGTGGGATTATTCCTGGGCAGTCTTTCTATGCTACTTTAAAATTTTGATCAAATTGGAAAACCACAAGGCGCTCTAGTCTAAAGATATCCCCGAAGATCGGTTGTCAATGCAACAGATTATTAAAAAAAAAGGTTTTGCACTGTCTACCTCGTCAATAAACGCATTCAGTATTTATCGAAATCAATCTGGATCATTGAACGCCGAGGATCTTACAATACTGAGCAATAACAACTCGTGTCACTTTTGACAGCATGCAAGCAAAGATAAATCCACCATTCAGTCATGGAAATATATTTTTCCGAATCACAATATGAAGTCGCCTTTCAACGCTTCCTGCGCCATTACTGCCGTCCTTCGCAACAGCGATCAAAAACCTTCCTGAAAGGGCCAATGGGTTCACTGTGGGGACCCATCCCAACACCCCCACCCCCCGCTTCTGAGTTACGTAAAAGGCACTCATAACGCCTGCGAAGGATTACGTAATAATATACATGAGATATTAAAATCTTATTGATATCGACCATATAGACTGGGTACCTTGCCCAAGTGGGCCGGACTCTATACCTTAAACGGCGTTAATCTCAAGGCGTCATTTGATCATCACTACACCGGTGAGACACACGTTCTTGTGCGTTCATTTATTGTGCACATTTTGCAAAACCTGCGAAGATCTCGAGTGCGAGGTTAAGAAAAAACCGGCTAAACCTTTATTGTGAATAGTTTGTGGAACACAAATGTGTGTGTATATATATATATATATATATATATATATATATATATATATATATATATATATATATATATATATATATATATAGATATAGATATATATATATATATTTTTTTTATCACGTACACAATTGGTCTGTGCATCAACACAATTACTGACAGGACCTCATTAAAACCGTGTGGTAACTATAGTGAGTTTACTTTTCTAAGATCGCTAGGGTGTGGCTGTACAGAAATCATACGTTGCCAATTTTCACGTTATGGTAGTCATATTAGCTTCATGGACTCTATTGGAATAGTCTTTATTTCTTAAAATGTGATTCTTTGTTTGCATCACATATTTTGAATATATCTTATTTCGTATATTCTTTGTGAAAACCTCAGTTTCACTAATGAAAATGAAGATATGGCATATTTTTTCCCCGGCGATGCCACATATCTTGAGTTTCAGTGGGACCTATGGGTTTTTTAAGGGGATTTAAAAGGTCATGGTCAATATCATTAAAGGATACTCGCACTCGATCACCCACTGTGAAAAGTATGGACAGCCCAGCCCAAATGACTCCCGTAAACGTCTTCACCCACCACCTGAGGCCAAGGAAATAGTCTATAATTTCCTGAAATACTTCATTTTATAAAAACATCTTGAAGGCAAGGTCCTGTAACTGATGTCTCGAAGGCTATCCAAAGAACATCTGAAGCAACAAAAGTGTTAGAAATGACTATTCGTAGACTTAAGGAGCAAGAGAGGAGGGAAATATAGTGGAATCTCCAGTGTTTCAAAAAAGAAATGAGAAAGTGAATCCTGTGACTGACATGATTTTGATAAAAATGTTATGCAGAGAAGGAATGCGTGGTTGTCTTTTCCAAGGGCATAATAGATCTATTGACCTATGAATTTATGTTTCAAGTCCAAACACCAGAACCAACAGGCTACTCAGCGCATCTATAATTATAGAAAGAGAAATAAGGAATAGTCAAGTAGAATCGGGAATAGAAAAAAAAAAGTTAACAGGGAAGAAGCAAACCCTATCCCTCGACTCCCAAGGTCTAAAGCGAATCCTCCTAAGAAGGATTATATCTGCGGGAAGCATTTAATGGGACTTACATACCCGTAGATATGACAACTCTGCCTTTTCTACCTGGCCCCACCCTAGCGATCTTAGAAAAGTAAACGGAGTATAGCGTCGATACTTGACAAATGAGGACTGTTAGCCCTAGAAAGCTTGTATCTTTTCACAAATAAATATATCCGCTAGATACCATCCAGTTTCGATGAGGTCCTATTATTACTGTAATGTATATATATATATATATATATATATATATATATATATATATACATATATATATATATATATATATATATATATATATATATATATATTACTGTAATAATAGGACCTCATCAAAACTGGATGGTATCTAGCGGAGATAATTATTCGTGAAAAGATGCAAGCTTTCTAGGGCTAACAGTCCTCATTTGTCAAGTATCGACGCCAGTTACCACACGGTTTTAATGAGGTCCTGTCAGTAATTGTGTTGATGCACAGAACAATTGTGTACGTGATAAAGCATATATATATATATATATATATATATATATATATATATATATATATATATATATATATATATATATTACTCGTATTAGGCTTAAGAAGACGTGATGGTTTGGATTCCAGTCTTCAATTTACAACTTATTAGCTTTCGAAGACATCAAGCAAAACCTGTCGGAGTTTACTATATATATTTGAAAGTTTGTAGTACTGTGTAAATTAATGAATCTGAAATGCAAACCATCCCGTGCTGTTGAAGCCTAATAAGAGTAATATGAATATATACACACTTAAGTTGTGTGGCTATGTTGTCATATATATATATATATAATATATATATATATATATATATATATATATAATATATATATATATATACGCGTAGATTATTCTGGTCATTTTTACCAGATACATGTGAAATTGTAGTAGCCACAATGCCCTCTTAACTACTCAAGTTCTTTGCTGTTTTTGGATACGGCTAACACTACAGCGCCTTGTTTTCCAACTTCAAAGTAATTTGAAGAAACCATGATGTCCGGTAGCGGGAAACGCTTTGTAGTGACAAGCGTATCCAAAAAAGGCAAAGAATTTGAGAAGTTAAGAGGGCATTGTGGCTATTACAACTTTAATTATAATATATAATATAATTAATATATATATATATATATACGTATATATATATATATATATATATATATAGTATATATATATATATATATATATATATACTATATATATATATATATATATATAGTATATATATATATGTATATATATATATATATATATATAATATACTATATATATATTAATAATAAATAATTAATTATATATATAATATTATATATATATAAATATATATTATATATATTATATATAATATTATAATATATAATATATATTAATAATACTATATATAATAATATATATATATATTTTAATAATTTTTTTAAATATAATAATTAAATTATAATAATTTATAATATATAATATATTATATTTATAATATATATAATATTATATATATATTAATATATATATATATATATATATATATATATATATATATATATATATATATATATATATATATATATATATTATTAATCTTAAATTATATATTACATAATATACGCCTTTTTCTTTCGATTGCATTGTCTATGAATAGACACATGCAAATAGCCAATTAAGTGATCAAAGATATTTATGCTACGCTACCATAACCATATGTATCTTCTTTTTTTTCCAGAGTAACCAGACAAGAGAAACAGTGATGAAAGTGAACGGAAGTGCATGAGACGAAAAATACCCTTTTTTGTTTCCTAATTTCCCCAAGACACCTTTTCTTTGCGTCTTCTAAAATCTAGTCAGCATGACGACTTCCTCTTGGTATCGTCGATCCGTGTGGAGTTACAAAGGGAACAGGGAGTACACCAAGTGAGTATAAATATCTGTGTATGGTTGCATATTCTCTTATTAATAAAAGACATGATTCAATCACTCTTGGTTATTCAGTTACTGTATTCTTATTTTGCATTGCTGCATTATTGCTAATAAGTAACAAATTTTCATGCTAGTTTACCCATCTTATTTCACCGTTAAAAAACCATTTTAGACCAACAGATAGTGCGTATTTCATATCTTTATTATATATAACTAATAATCAGTGAATGAT